>NW_027522656.1:0-208185 GCF_052094955.1 Ictidomys tridecemlineatus
CTCTGCAACAGTTTTTCTGCACATTAGTCTCCAAAATTTTCTCTCTGTAAATGTCGTACTGCACCCCCGTCTTCAACCTCTGCTCTCTGTAAAATTCCTTCTACAATACAGTCTCCAAAATCTGCTCTCTTTACCGGTCTTTCTACACCCCAGTCTCCAAAATCTGCTCTCTGCAACGATCCGTCTGCACCCCAGTCTCCAAAGTCTGCTCTCTGTAAAAGTCCTTCTGCACCCCAGTCTCCAAAGTCTGGTCTCTCTAACCGTCCTTCTGCACCTCAGTCTCCAACCTCTGCTCTATTCAACAGTCTTTCTGCACCCAAGTCTCCAACATCTGCTCTCTGCAACAGTCCTTCTACACCCCAGTCTACAACTTCTGCTCTCTGCAACAGTTCTTCTACACCCCAATCTCTATACTCTGCTCGCTTCAACGATCCTCCTGCAACCCAGTTCCAACCTCTGTCCTCTGTAACTGTCCTTCTGTACCGCAGTCTCCAACCTCTGTTCTTTGTAAGGGTGTTTATGCATCCCAGTATTTAACCTCTGCTTTCTGTATCAGTCGTTTTCCACCAAAGTCTCGAAACTCTGCCCGCTGTAACAGTCCTTCTGCAACTCAGTCTGCAACCTCTGCTCTCTGAAACAGTCCTGCATCTCAGTCTTCTACATCTGCTCTCTGTAACAGTCCTTCATCACCCCAGATTCCAACTTCTGGTTTCTGCAACAGTCCTTCTACACCCCATTCTCCAACCTCTGGTATCTGAAAAAGTTCTTACCCCAGTCTCCAAAATCTGCTCTTTGTAACAATATTTCTGTGCCTCAGTCTCCAACATCTACTTTCTGTAACAGTCCCTCTGTACCTCACTCTCCAACAACTGCTCTCTGTAAGTACCTTCTGCATCCCAGAGTACAAACTACGCCCTCTGTAACAGTTTTTCTGCACGCCTACTCCCAAATTCCCTCTCCGTAACAGGCCTTCTGCACCCCAGTCTCTAAAGTCTGTTCCCTTTAACAATCCTTCTGCACCCCAGTCTCCAACATCTGCTCTCTGTAACAGTCCTGCTGCACCTCGGTCTGCAATCTCTGCTCTCTGTAAGATCCTTCTTCAACCTTGTCTAAAAACTCTGCTGTCTGTAACAGTCCTTCTGCACCTCAGTCTCCAAACTCTGTTCTTTGCAACACTCCTTCTGCACCCCAGTCGCCACCCTCTACTCTCTGTAACAGTCCTTCTGTACCGTAGTCTTCAAACTCCTCTCTGTAACGGTCCTTCTGCACCCCAGTCTCCAAACTCTGCTTTCTGCATCAGACCTTCTGCATCCCAGTCTACAACCTCTGCTCTCTGTAACAGTCCTTCTGCACCTTATATCCAAACTCTGCTCTCTGCAACAGTCATAATGCGCCCCGTTCTCCAACCTCTGCTGTCTGCAAAATTCCTTCTGCAACCCAGTCTGCAACGTGGGCTGTGTGTAACAGTCCTTCTGCAGCCAAGTCTCCACCTCTGTTCTCTGCAATGATCTTTCTGTACCTCAGTCTTAAAACTCTGCTCTCTGCAACAGTCCTTCTGCACCCCAGTCTCCAACATCTGCTCTCTAAACAGTCCTTCTGCACTTCAGTCTCCAAAATCTGCTCTGTGTAACAGTCCTTCTCCACCTCAATCTTCAACCTCTGCTCTCTGCAAGTGTCTTTCTGCACCCCAGTCTCCAACATCTGCTCTCTAAACAGTCCTTCTGCACTTCAGTCTCAAAAATCTGCTCTCTGCAACAGTCCTTCTGAACCCCAGTGTCCAAACTCTTCTCTGCAACGATCCTTCTGCACCCCAGTCTCCAAACTCTGCTCTCTGAAAGATCCTTCTGACCCCAGTTTCTAAATTCTGCTCTCTGTAATATTCCTTCTCCACACCAGTTTCCAACTTCTCCTTTCTGCAACGGTCCTGCTGCACCCCAGTCTCCAAACTCATTACTCTGCAACACTCCTTCTGCTCCCCAGTCTCCAAACTCTGCTTTCTGTAACAGTCCTTCTATTCCACAGTCTCCAAACTCTGCTCTCTGTAAAGATCCTTTTGCACGCCAGTCTCCAACCTCTGCTTTCTTTGTCCATCCATCTGAACCTCAGTCTTCAACCTCTGCTCTCTGCAAAAGTCCTTCTGCAACTTATTCTTCAACTTCTGCTTTCTGCAACACTCCTTCTGAAAAACAGTATCCAACATCTGCTCTCTGAAAAAGTCCTATTGTACCCTAGTCTCAAACCTATGCTCTCTGCAACAGTCCTTCTGTACTGCAGTCTCCAACTTCTGCTCTCTGGAACGAACCTTGTGCACCCCAGTCTCCAACATCTACTTTCTGCAAAAGTCCTTCTGCACCTCAGTCTGAGAATTTTGCTTTCTGCAACAATACTTTTGCACCCCAGACTTCAACATCTGCTCTCTGTAACAGTCCTAATGCACCTCAGTCTCCAAACTCTGCTCTATGTAAGATCCTTGTGCAACACAGTCTCCAAAATTTGCTCCCGGAAACAGTCCTTCTGCACCTCAGTCTCCGAACTCTGCTCTCTGTAACAGTCGATCTACACCTCAGTCTGAAACCTCTTCTCTCTACACGATCCATCTGAACCCCAGTCTCCAACGACTGCTCTCTGTAACAGTCCTCCTCCAACTCAGTCTTCAAACTCTGCTCTCGGTAAGATCCTTCTGCCACCCAGTCTCCTAACTTTGCTTTCTATAACAGTCCTTCTGCACCCAGTCTTCAACCTCTGCTCTATTTAACAGGCCTTCTGCACCCCAGTATCCAAACTCTGCTCTCTGTTACAGGCCTTTTGCACCCCAGTCTCCAAACTCTTCTCTCTGCAACAATCATTCTACACCTCAGTCTCTAACATCATCTCTCTGTAACATCGTTCTGCAACCCAGTCTCCCAACTCTGCCCTCTCTAACAGTCCTTCTGCACCCCTCCACCCAACTCTCCTCTCCATAAAAGGCCTTCTGCACCCCAGTCTTCAAAGTCTGTTCTCTATAACAAGACTTCTGCACCCCAGTCTCCAACCACTGCTCTCTGCAACAGTCCTTCTGCGCCCCAGTCTCCAACCTGGGGTCTCTGCAACAGTGCTTCTGCACCTCATTCTTATAACGCTGTTCTCTGCTACGATCCTTCTGCACCCCAGTCTTCAACCTCTCCTCTCCTCAACAGTCCTTCTGCACCTCAGTCTCCAAATTCTGCTCTTGGCAACAGTCCTTCTTCACCCAAGTCTCCAGCCTCTGCTCTCTTCAACAGTCCTTTTACACCCCAGTCTTCAACCTCTCCTCTGTGTAACAGTCCTTCTGCGCCCCAGTCTCAAACCTCTGCTCTCTGTAACAATCATTCTACACCCCAGTCTCAAACCTCTGCTCTCTGTAATAGTCCTTTTGCACCGTATTCTCAAACCTCTGCTCTCTGTTACAGTCTTTCTATACCGCAGTCTCCAACCTCTCTTCTCTGTAACAGTCTCTCTGTACCCCAATTTCCAACCTCTTTTTTTCTGTAACAGTCCTTCTGCACCTCAGTCACCAAACTCTGCTATCTGTAACAGTCCTGCTGCTAGTCAGTCTCCAACCACTTCTCTCTCTTACAGTCCTTCTGCACCTCAGTCTGAAACCTCTGCTCTCTGCATGATCCTTCTGCACCCCAGTCCCTAATCACTGCTCTCTGTTACATTCGTCCTTCACCAAAGTCACCAACCACTGCTCTCTGTAAGATCCTTCTTCAACCCAGCCTCAAAACTCTGCTCTCTATAACAGTCCTTCTGCAACCCAGTCTCCAACCTTTGCTCTCTGTAGCAGGCCTTATGCACCCCAGGCTCAAAACTCTACTCTCTGAAATAGTCCTTCAGCAAGCCAGTCTGCAACCTCTGCTCTCTGTAACGGTCCTTCTGCACCCCAGTCTCACACCTCTGCTTTCTGTATCATAATTCTTCACCCCAGTTTCCAAAGTCTGCTCTGTGTTACAATCCTTCTGCATCTCAGTCTCCAACCTCTGCTCTCTGAAACAGTCATTCTGCACCCCAGTTTCCAACCTCTTTTTTCTGCAACATTCTTCTGCACCCCAGTCTCCAACCTGTGCTCTCTGTAACAGTCCTTCTGCACTGCAGTCTCCCACCTCTTCTCTCTGTAACTATCCTTCTGCAGCCCAGTCTCCACCTCTGCTCTCTTCAACGATTCTTCTGCAACTCAGTCTCCAACTTCTGCTCTCTTCAATGATCCTTCTGCACCCCATACTCCACCTCTGCTCTCTGTAACTGTTTTTTTTTTTTTGAACCTCAGTCTCCAACCTCTGCTCTCTGCAACCGTCGTTCTGCACCCCTGTTTCCAACCTCTGCTCTCTGGAACGGTCCTTATGCACCCCAGTCTCCAACATCTGCTCTCTGCAACAGTCTCTTTGCACCCCAATCTCCAACGTCTTCTCTCCTTAACACTCATTCTGCACCCCAGTCTCCAACCTCTGTTCTATGTAAGGTCCTTATGCACCCCAGTATCCAATCTCTGCTCTCTGTATCATTCTTCTCCAACCCAGTCTACAACCTCGGCTTTCCTCAACGGTCCTGCTGCATCCAAGTCTACAACATCTGTTTTCTGCAACAGTCCTTCTACTTTCCAGTCTCAAACCTCTGCTCTCTGTAACAGTCCTTCTCTACCGCAGTCTCCTACCTCTGCTCTCTCTAACGGTCCTTATGCACCCCAGTCTCAAACATCTGCTTTCTGTATAAGTCCTTCTGAACCACGGATTCCAGCCTCTGCTTTCTGTAACAGTTCTTCTGCACCTTTGTCTCCAACCTCTGAACTCGGCAACCTTACTTCTGCACCCCATTCTCTAACCTCTGTTCTCTGTTACAGTCCTTCTGCACCCCATTTTCTAACCTCTGCTCTCTGCAACAGTCCTTCTGCACCCCAGTCTTAACCTCTGCTTTCTGTATCAGTAATTCTGCACCCCAGTCTTCAACCTTTGCTCTCTGTAACATTCTTTCTGCACCTCAGTCTCCAACCCCTGCTCTCTGCGACAGTTCTTCTGTACCCCAGTCAACAAACTCTGCTCTCAGTAACAGTTCTTCTGAACCCCAGTCTCCAACATCTGGACTCTGAAAAAGTTCTTCTATAAACCATTCTCCAACCTCTACTCTCTATAACAGTTTTCCTGTATGGCAGTCTCCGAACTCTACTCTCTGAATCGGTTCTTCTGCATCATAGTCTCCAAACTCTGCTTTCTGTATCACTCCTTCTGCACCCCAGTCTCCAAACTCTTATCTCTGTAACAGTCCTTCTGTATTTCAGTCTCCAACATCTGCTCCCTATTACAGTCCTTCTGAACCCCAGTCTCCAAACTATGCTCTCTGCAACAGTCTTTCTTCACTCCAGTCTTCAACCTCTGCTCTGTGTAACAGTTATTCTGCATCCCAGTCTCCAACATCTGCTCTCTGCAACCGTCCTTTTGCACCCATGTCTCCAACCTCTGCTTTCTGCAACGATCCTTCTGCTCACCAATCTCCAACCTCTGCTCTCTGCAATAATCCTACTGTACCCCAGTCACCAACCTCTGCTCTCTGTAACAATCTTTCTGCACCGCAGTCTCCAAACTCTGCTCTACATAATATTCTTCTGAAACCCAGTCTCCAAACTCTGCTCTCTGTAACAGCCTTTCTGTACCCAGTCTCCAACCTCTGCTCTCTGTAACAGGCTTTCGGCACCCAAGTCTCCAAAATCTGCTCTCTGTATCAGTTTTTCTGCACCCCAGTCTCCAAAGTCTGCTCTCTGTAACAGTCTTTCTTTATCTCAGTCTCCTACCTCTGCTCTCTGAAACAGTTCTTCTGCACACCGGTCTCCAACATCTGCACTCTGAAATAGTTCTTCTTCACTCCAGTCTCCAACCTCTGCTCTCTGTAACAGTCCTCCTGTATTGCAGTCTTCAAACTCTGCTCTCTGTAATGGTTCTTCTGCAACTCAGTCTCCAACCTATGTTTTTTGTATCAGTCCTTCTGTACCGCAGTCTCCAACCTCTTCTATCTGCAACAGTCCTTCTGCACCTGTGTCTCCAATTTCTACTCTCTGAAAAAGTCCTTCTGCACCCAAGTCTCCAACACCTGCTCCCTGCTATAGTCCTTTTTCACCCCAGTTTCCAAACTCTGCTATCTGCAACAGTTCTTCTGCACCCCAATCTCCAAACTCTGCTCTCTGTAACAGTCCTTCTGCACCTCAGTCTCCAAATATTGCTCTCTGCAACAGTCCTTCTGCACCCAAGTTTCCAACCTCTGCTCTCTGCAACAGTCCTTATACACCTAAGTTTCAACCTCTGCTCTGTGTAACAGTCCTTCTGCACCCAAGTGTCCAACCTCTGCTCTCTGCAATGATCCATCTGCATCCCAGTCTCCAACATCTGCTCTCTGCAACAGTCCTTCTGCACCAAGTCTCCAAAATCTGCTCTCTGCAACAGTCCTTCTGCGCCTCAGTCACCAAATTCTTGTCCCTGCAACAGTCCTTCTACACCCCAGTCTCCAACCTCTGCTTTCTGAATGAGTCCTTCTTCACTCCAGTCTCCAAACTCTGCTCTCTGTAACAATCCTTCTGTGTCTCAGTCTCCAACCTCTATTCTCTGTAAAAGTTCTTCAGCACCTCTGTCTCCAACATCTGCTCTCTGTAAGATCCTTCTGCAACCCAGTGTCCAAATTCTGCCCTCTGCAACAGTTTTTCTGCGCTCTTTCTCCAAACTCTCCTCTGCGTAACAGGCCTTCTGCACCCCAATTTTCAACCTCTGCTCTCTGTATCGGTCCTTCTGCACCCGAGTCTTCAAAATCTGCATTATGTATGAGTCATTCTTCAACCAAGTCTCCAAACTCTGCTCTCTGTAACAGTCCCTCTGCATCTCAGATTTTAACCTCTGTTTTCTGCAACAGTCCTTCTGCACCCCAACCTTCAACCTCTGGTCTCTGCAAAAGTCCTTCTGCACCTCAGTGTCCTAACTTTGCTCTCTGTAAGATCCTTCTGAAAGCCAGTCTCCAACCTCTGCTTTCTGCAATGGTCCTTCTGCACCCCAGTCTCCAACCTCTGATCTCTTCAACAATTATTCTGCACCCCAGTCTCCAAACTCTGCTCTCTGTATCAGTCTTTCTGTACTTCAGTCTCCAATCACTTCTCTCTGCAACAGTCCTTCTACACCCAAGTCTCCATAATCTGCTTCCCCCAACGAACCTTCTGAACCTAAGTCTCCAACCTCTGTTCTCTACATCAGTACTTCTGCACCCCAGTCTCTAACCTTTGCTCTCGGTAACAATCCTTCTGTACCGCAGTCTCGAATCTCTGTTCTCCGTAAGGGTCCTTATGCACCCCAGTATCCAACCTCTGCTATCTGTATCAGTCGTTTTGCACCACAGTCTTCAAACTCTGCCCTCTGTAACAGTCTTTCTGCAACTCAGTCTGCAAACTCTGCTCTGTGCAACAGTCCTTCTGCACCACAGTCTCCATCCTCTGCTCTCTGCATGATCCTTCTGCACCCTAGTCTCTAATCACTGCTCTCTGTAACATTCGTCCTTCAAGGAAGTAACCAAATAATGCTTTCTGTAAGATCCTTCTTCAACCCAGCCTCAAAACTCTGCTCTCTATAACAGTCCTTCTGCAACCCAGTCTCCAACCTTTGCTCTCTGTAGCAGGCCTTATGCACCCCAGTCTCTAAACTCTGCTCTCTGAAATAGTCCTTCTGCACACCAGTCTGCAACCTCTGCTCTCTGTAACGGTCCTTCTGCACCCCAGTCTCACACCTCTGCTTTCTGTATCATAATTCTTCACCCCAGTTTCCAAAGTCTGCTCTGTGTTACAATCCTTCTGCATCTCAGTCTCCAACCTCTGCTCTCTGAAACAGTTATTCTGCAAACCAGTCTCCAACCTCTTCTTTCTGCAACATACTTCTGCACCCCAGTCTCCAACCTGTGCTCTCTGTAACAGTCCTTCTGCACTGCAGTCTCCCACCTCTTCTCTCTGTAACTATCCTTCTGCAGCCCAGTCTCCACCTCTGCTCTCTTCAACGATTCTTCTGCAACTAAGTCTCCAACTTCTGCTCTCTTCAATGATCCTTCTGAACCCCAGACTCCACCTCTGCTCTCTGTAACTGTTTTTCTGAAACTCAGTCTCCAACCTCTTCTCTCTGCAACCGTCCTTCTGCACCCCTGTCTCTAACCTCTGCTCTCTGGAACTGTCCTTATGCACCCCAGTCTCCAACATCTGCTCTCTGCAACAGTCCTTCTGCACCCCAGTCTCCAACATCTTCTCTTCTTAACACTTCTTCTGCACCCCAGTCTCCAACCTCTGTTCTCTGTAAGATCCTTCTGCACCCCAGTTTCCAAACTCTGCTCTCTGTATCATTCTTCTCCAACCCAGTCTACAACCTCTGCTTTCCTCAACGGTCCTGCTGCAACCCAGTCTATAACATCTGTTTTCTGCAATAGTCCTTCTACTTTCCAGTCTCAATCCTCTGCTCTCTGTAACAGTCCTTCTGTATCGCAGTCTCCAACCTCTGCTCTCTCTAACGGTCCTTATGCACCCCATTCTCAATCCTCTGCTTTCTGTATAAGTCCTTCTGAAACATGGATTCTAACCTCTGCTTTCTGTAACAGTCCTTCCGCACCTTTGTCTCCAAACTCTGAACTCATCAACTTTACTTCTAAACCCCATTCTCTAACCTCTGCTCTCTGTAACAGTCCTTCTGCACCCCATTCTCTAACCTCTGCTCTCTGCAACAGTCCTTCTGTACTACAGTCTCCAACCTTTGCTCTCTGTAACGGTTCTTCTGCACCCCAGTCTCAACCTCTGCTTTCTGTATCAGTAATTCTGCACCCCAGTCTCCAAACTTTGCTCTCTGTAACATTCTTTCTGCACCTCAGTCTCCAACCTCTGCTCTCTGTGACAGTTCTTCTGCACCCCAGTCTCTAAACTCTGCTCTCAGCAAAAGTTCTTCTGAATCCCAGTGTCAGACATCTGCACTCTGAAACAGTTCTTCTACAAACCATTCTTTAACCTCTGTTCTTTATAACAGTTGTCCTGTATGGCGGTCTCCGAACTCTGCTCTCTGCAACGGTTCTTCTGCACCATAGTCTCCAACCTCTGCTTTCTGTATCAGTCCTTCTGAACCCCAGTCTCCAAACTCTGCTCTCTGTAACAGTTATTCTGCACCTCAGTCTCCAAATTCTGCTCTATTCAACAGTCCTTCTGCAGCCACGTCTCCAAAATGTGCACCCTGCAACAGTCATTCTTCACCCCATTCTCCCACCTCTGCTATCTGCAACAGTCCTTCTGCACCCCAGTCTCCAAAATCTTCTCTCTGTAACAATCCTTCTGCACCTCTGTCTCCACCTCTCCTCTCTGCAATGGTTCTTCTGCACCTCAGTCTCTAACGTATACTCTCTGTAAGAGTCCTTCTGCACCTCAGTCTCCAACCTCTACTCTCTGTAAGATCCTTCTGCAACCCAGTCTCCAAACTCTGTCCTCTGTTACAGTAGTTCTGCATCCTTTCACCAAACTCTGCTCTCTATAACAGGCCTTCTGCACCGCAGTCTCCAACTTCTGTTCTCTGTAACAGTCCTTCTGCACCCCAGTCTCGAGCCTCTGCTCTCTGCAAAAGTCCTTCTACACACCACTCTCCAACATCTGATCTCTGCAACGATCCTTCTGCTCACCAATCTCCAAACTCTGCTCTCTGCAATAATCATACTGCACCCCAGTCGCCAACTTCTGCTCTCTGTAAAAATCCTTCTGCACTGCAGTCTCCAAACTCTGCTCTACGTAATATTCTTATGCAACCCAGTCTTCAAACTCTGCTCTATGTAACAGCCCTTCTGTACCCAGTCTCCAAACTCTGCTCTCTGTAACAATCCTTCTGCACCTCTGTCTCCACCTCTCCTCTCTGCAATGGTTCTTCTGCACCTCAGTCTCTAATGTATACTCTCTGTAAGAGTCCTTCTGCACCTCAGTCTCCAAGCTCTACTCTCTGTAAGATCCTTCTGCAACCCAGTCTCCAAACTCTGTCCTCTGTTACAGTCGTTCTGCATCCTTTCACCAAACTCTGCTCTTTATAACAGGCCTTCTGCACCGCAGTCTCCAACTTCTGTTCTCTGTAACAGTCCTTCTGCACCCCAGTCTCGAGCCTCTGCTCTCTGCAAAAGTCCTTCTACACACCACTCTCCAACATCTGATCTCTGCAACGATCCTTCTGCTCACCAATCTCCAAACTCTGCTCTCTGCAATAATCCTACTGCACCCCAGTCGCCAACTTCTGCTCTCTGTAAAAATCCTTCTGCACTGCAGTCTCCAAACTCTGCTCTTTGTAATATTCTTATGCAACCCAGTCTCCAAACTCTGCTCTATGTAACAGCCCTTCTGTACCCAGTCTCCAAACTCTGCTCTCTGTAACAGGGTTTCTGCACCCCAGTCTCCAAACTCTGCTCTCTGTATCAGTCCTTCTGCACCCCAGTGTGCAACCTCTGCTCTCTGCAATGATCCATCTGCATCCCAGTCTCAAAATCTGCTCTCTGCAACAGTTTTTCTCCACCCAACTCTCCAACATCTGCTCTCTGCGACAGTCCTTCTGCGCCCTAGTCTGAAAACTCTGCTGTTTGCAATGATCCTTCTGCACCCCAGACTCCAACCAATGTGCTCTGTAACAGTTCTTCTGCACCTCAGTCTCCAAACTCTGCTCTACGTAAGATTTTTCTGCAACCCAATCTCCAAAGTCTGCTCTCTGTAACAGCCCTTCTGCACCCCAGTCTCCAAACTCTGGTCTCTATAACAATCCTTCTGCACCCCAGTCTCCAACCTCTTCTCTCTGTGACAGTCCTTCTGAATCTCAGTCTCCTACATCTGCTCTCTGCAACAGTCCTTCAGAACCCCAGTCTCCAAATTCTTGTTCCTGCAACAGTCCTTCTACACCGCAGTCTCCAACCTCTGCTATCTGCAAGAGTCCTTCTCCACTCCAGTCTCCAAACTCTGCTCTCTGTAACAATCCTTCTGTGCCTCAGTCTCCAACCTCTATTCTCTGTAAAAGTCCTTCTGCACCTCTGTCTCCAACATCTGCTCTCTGTAAGATCCTTCTGCAACCCAGTGTCCAAACTCTGCCCTTTTTAACAGTTTTTCTGCGCCCATTCTCCCAACTCTCCTCTGCGTAACAGGCCTTCTGCACCCCTATCTTCAACCTCTGCTCTCCGTATCGGTCCTTCTGCACCCGAGTCTCCAAACTCTGCGTTATGTATGAGTCATTCTTCACCCACGTCTCCAAACTCTGCTCTCTGTAACAGTCCCTCTGCATCTCAGACTTTAACCTCTGTTCTCTGAAACAGTCCTTCTGCACCCCAACCTTCAACCTCTGGTGTCTGCAAAAGTCCTTCTGCACCTCAGTGTTCTAACTCTGCTCTCTGTAAGATCTTTCTGAAAGCCAGTCTCCAACCTCTGCTTTCTGCAATGGTCCTTCTGCACCCCAGTCTCCAACCTCTGATCTCTACAACAGTTATTCTGCACCCCAGTCTCCAAACTCTGCTCTCTGTATCAGACTTTTTGTACCTCAGTCTCTAATCACTTCTCTCTGCAACAGTCCTTCTACACCCCAGTCTCCATAATCTGCTTGCCCCAGCGATCCTTCTGAACCTAAGTCTCCAACCTCTGTTCTCTACATCAGTTCTTCTGCACCTCAGTCTCCAACCTTTGCTCTCGGTAACAGTCCTTCTGTACCGCATTCTCGAAACTCTGTTCTCTGTTAGGGTCCATATGTACCCCAGTATCCAACCTCTGCTATCTGTACCAGTCGTTTTGCACCACAGTCTCCAAACTCTGCCCTCTGAAACAGTCCTTCTGTAACTCAGTCTGCAAACTCTGCTCTGTGCAACAGTCCTTCTGAACCACAGTCTCCATCCTCTGCTCTCTGCAACAGTCCTTTTGAGACCCAGTCTCCAACATTTGCTCTCTGCAACAGTCCTTCTCAACCCCAGTCTCAAACCACTACTCTCTGTAACAGTCCTTCTGTACTGCATTTTCCAACCTCTGCTCTCTGTAAGGGTACTTCTGCATCTGAGTCTCCAACCTCTGCTTTTTGTATCAGTCCTTCTGCACCCCAGTCTCTAACCTCTGCTCTCTGTAACAATCCTATTGCACCACAGTCTTTAACCTCTACTCTCTGCAACGGTCTTTCTGCACCTGAGTCTCCAAACTCTACTCTCTGTAAGAGTGCTTTTGCACCTTAGTCTCCAAACTCTGCTTTCTGTAAAAGGCCTTCTGCACCGCAGTCTCCAACCTCTGCTCTCTGCAACGATCCCTCTGCATCCTAGTCTCCAACCTCTGTTCGCTGCAACAGTCCATGTGCACCCCAATCTCCAACATATTCTCTCTGCAACAGTTTTTCTGTATCTCAGTCTGAAAACTCTGCTCTCTGCAATTATCCTTCTGCGCCTGAGTCTCAAACCTCTTCTCTCTGTAACAGTCCTTCTGTACCTCAGTCACCAACTTCTGCTCTATATCAGTCCTGCACCCATGTCTCCCACATCTGCTCTCTGTAACTGTCCTTCTTCACCTCAGTCTTCAACCTCTTCTCTGTGTAACAGTCCTTGTGCATCTCAGTCTGGAAACTCTGCTGTCTGCAACGGTCCTTCTGCACCCGAGTCTCCAACTTCTGTTTTCTGCAAAGATCCATCTGAAACTCAGTCTCCAATCTCTACTCTCTGTAACAGTCCTTCTGCACCTCAGTCTCCAACATCTGCTCTCTGTAAAATCTTTCTGCATCCAAGTCTCTAAACTCTGCCATCTGTAACAGTCCTTCTGGAGCCCTTCTCCAAACTCTGCTCTTCATAACAGGCGTTCTGCACCCAAGTCTCCAACCTCTGCTCTCTTTAAGAGTCCTGAAGCACCTAGGTCTTCAAACTCTGCTCTCTGTAAGATCCTTCTGCACCCTTGTCTAAAAACTCTGCTCTCTGTAACAGTCCTTCTGCACCTCAGTCTCCAACCTCTGTTCTTTGCAACAGTCCTTCTGCACTCCACTTGCCAACCTCTGCTCTCTGTAACAGTCGTTCTGTACCGCATTCTCCAAACTCTGCTCTCTGTAATTGTCCTTCTGCAACCTAGTCTCCAACGTCTGCTTTCTCTGTCAGTCCTTCCTCTCCCCAGTCTACAAACTCTGCTTTCTGTAACAGTCTTTCTGAACCTCATATCCAAACTCTGATATCTGCAACAGTCCTTATGCACCCCAGTCTCCAACCTCTGCTGTCTGCAACATTCCTTCTGTAACCCAGTCTGCAACTTGTGCTCTGTGTAAGAGTCCTTCTGCAGCCAAGTCTCCACATCTGCTCTCTGAAACGAACTTTCTGTACCTCAGTTTTAAACGTCTGCTCTCTGTAACAATTCTTGTGTACCCCAGTATCCAACCTCTTTCTCTAAAACAGTCCTTCTCCACCTCAGTCTTCAACTTCTGCTCTCTGCAAGAGTCCTTCTGCACCCCAGTCTCCAACATCTGCTCTCTAAACAATCCTTCTGCATCCCAGTCTTCAACATCTGCTCTCTGCAAAAGGTCTTCTGCACCCCAGTGTCCAAACTCTTCTTTAGGAACGATCCTTCCTCACCTCATTCTCCAACCTCTGCTCTCTGAAAGATCCTTCTGAACCCCAGTTTCGAAAATCTGCTCTCAGTAATATTCCTTCTCCACGCCATTCTCCAACCTCTGCTTTCTGCAACGGTCCTGCAGCACCCCAGTCTCAAACCTCTGTATTCCGCAACAGACCTTCTGCTACCCAGTCTCCAAACTCTGCTCTCTGTAATAGTCCTTCTGTACCACAGTCTCAAAACTCTGCTCTCTGTAAAGGTCCTTTTGCAATCTAGTCTCAAACCTCTGCTTTCTTTATCCGTCCTTCTGCACCTCAGTCTCCAACCTCTGCTCTCTGCAAAAGTCCTTCTGCACCCCATTCTTAAACTTCTGCTCTCTGCAACAGTTCTTCTGAACAACAGTCTCCAAAATCTGCTCTCTGAAAAAGTCCTTGTGTACCCTAGTCTCCAACCTCTGCTCTCTGCAAAAGTCCTTTTGTACTGCAGTCTCCAACATCTGCTCTCTGCAACAGTCTTTCTGCACCTCAGTCTCAAACCTCTGCTCTCTGTAAGACCCTTTTAAACCCAGTCTCAAAACTCTGTGCTCTGTAACAGTTCTTTTGCACCCCAGTCTCAAAACTCTGCTCTCCATAACAGGCCTTCTGCACCGCAGTCTCCAAACTCTGCTCTCTGTAGCAGTCCTTCTGCACCCCATTCTCCAACTTCTGCTCACTGTAACGATCTTTCTGCACCCCAGTCTCTAACATCTGGTCTCTGCAACAGTCCTTCTTCACCTCAGTCTGAAAATTTTTCTCTCTTCAACAATCCTTCTGCACCCCAGACTCCAACATCTGCTCTCTTTAAGATCCTTCTGCAACCCAGTCTCCCAACTCTGCTCTCTCTTACAGTCCTTCTGCTCCCCTTTTCCAAACTCTCTTCTCCGTAACATGCCTTCTGTACCCCAGTCTTCAACCCCTGCTCTCTGTAACATTCCTGCTGCACCTAGATCTAAAAACTCTGCTCTCTCTAAGATCCTTCTGCAGCCTTGTCTAAACACTCTTCTCTCTGTAACAGTTATTCTGAACCCCAGATTCCAACCTCTGCTGTCTATAACAGGCCTTGTGCACCCCAATCTCCAACCTCTACTCTCTGTAACAGTCTTTTTGCACCTCAGTATCCAACCACTGCTCTCCTCAACAGTCCGTCTGCACCCCTGTCTCCAACCTCTCTGTAAAATCTTTCTGCATCCCAGTTTTCAAACTCTGCTCTCTGTAACATTGCTTTTCCACCACAGTCTACAACCTCTGGATTTTGCACCGGTCCTTCGGCACCCCAGTCTCCAAACTCTTTTCTCTGCAACAGTTCTTCTGCTCCCCAGTCTCCAAAATCTGCTCTCTGTAACATTCCTTCTGGACCGCAGTCTTCAACCTCTGCTCTCTGTAACAGTCCTTCTACATCCATGTCTCAAACCTCTGCTTTCTGTATCAGTCCTTCTGCACCACTGTTTCCAACCTCTGCTCTCTGCAAACTTACTTCTGCACCCCATTCTCTAACCTCTGCTCTCTACTACAGTTCTTCTGAACCACAGTCTACAACATCTCCTCTCTGCAGCAGTCCTTCTGTACCCTAGTCTCCAAAATCTGCTCTGTGTAACATTCTTTCTGTACTGCAGCCTCCCACCTCTGCTCTCTGTAACGGTCCTTCTGCACCCCAGTCTTCAACCTATTCTTTTTTTATTAGTAATTCTGCACCCTACTCTCCAAAATTTGCTCTCTTTAACATTCTTTCTGCAACTCAGTCTCCAAATTCTGTGATCTGCGACAGTTCTTCTGCACCACAGTCTCCAAACTCTGCTCTATGCAACAGTTCTTCTGCAGCCCAGTCCCCAACATCTGCACTCTGAAACAGTTCTTCTCCTCTCCAGTGTCAGACCTCTACTCTCTGCTATAGTCCTCCTGTATTTCAGTCTCCAAACTCTGCTCTCTGTAACGGTCCTTCTGCACCCAAGTCTCCAACCACTGCTTTCTGTATCAGTCTTCTGCAACCCAGTCTCCAACATCTGCTATCTGAAACAGTCCTTCTGCACATAAGTCTCCAACACCTGCTCCCTGCAACAGTCGTTCTTCACCCCAGTCTCCAACATCTGCTCTGTGTAACAGTTCTTCTGCACACCAGTATCCAACATCTGCACTCTGAAACACTTCTTCTCCACCCTAGTCTCCAAACTCTTTTCTCTTTAACAGTCCTCCTGTATTGCAGTCTCCAAAGTCTCCTCTCTGTAACGGTCGTTCTGCACCTCAGTCTCCAACCTCTGCTTCCTTTATCAGTTTTTTTGCACCCCAGTCTCCAACATCTGCTATCTGCAACACTCCTTCTGCACTCCAGTCTCCAACATCTGCTCTCTGTAATAGTTCTTCTGTACTTCAGTCTGAAAAATCTGCTCTCTGCAATGACCATTCTGCATCCCAGTCTCCTACCTCTGCTCTCTGTAACAGTCCTTCTGCACCTTAGTCTCCCAACTCTGCTCTCTGTAAGATCCTTCTGAAACCCAGTCTTTAAACTCTGCACTCTGTAACAGTCCTTCTGCACAACAGTTTCCAACCTCTGCTCTCTGTACCAGGGCTTCTGCCACCCAGTCTCCAAACTCTGCTCTCTGTTACAGGCTTTCTGTACCCCAGTCTCCAACCTCTTTTCTCTGCAACGATTCTTCTCCACCCAAGTCTCCAGATTCTGATCTCTGCAACAGTCCTTTGCACCCCAGTCTCCAAACTCTGCTCTCTGAAAGATCCATCTGAACCCAAGTCTCCAACTTCTGCTCTCTGTAACAGTCCTTCTGAACCCCAGTCTCCAAACTCTGCTCTTTGTAACAGTTCGTCTGCACCTCAGTCTCCAACCTCTGCTCTGTGTAACAGTTCTTCTGCACCGCAGGCTCTAAAATCTGTTCTCTGCCACAGTCCTTCTGCACCCCAGTCTTCAACATCTGCTCTCTGGAATTGTCCTTCTGCACCCTAGTCTCAAAACTTTGCTCTCTGCAACGATTCTTCTGGACCCCAGTCTCCAACGTCTGCTCTCTGCAACAGTCCTTCTGCAACACAGTCTCCAACCTCTTCTCTTTGTAAGATCCTTCAGCACTGCACTTTCCAAACTCTGTTCTCTGTAACATTCCTTCTCCACCGGAGTCTCCAATCTCTGTCCTTCTGATCCCCAGTCTTCAAGATCTGATTTCTGTAACAGTCCTTCTGTACCACAGTCTCCAAACTCTGCTTTTTGTAATGGTCTTTCTACACCCCGACTCCAACCTCTGCTTTCTGTAACAGTCTGTCTGAACCATAGTCTCCAAACCCTGTTCTCTGTATCTATCTTTCTGCACCTCAGTCTTCAACCTGTGCTCTATGTAAGAGTCCTTCTGCACCCCAGTCTCCAACCTCTGCTCTCAGCAATGATCCTACTGCACCCCAGTTTCCAAACTCTCATCTTTGCAACAGTCCTTCTGCATCTCAGTCTCAAACTTCTACTCTTTGTAAGATCCCTCTGCACCCCTGTATCCAAGTCTTTTCCTTGCAATGATCCATCTGCACCACAGTCACCAACCTCTGCTCTATGTAACAGGACTTCTGCACCTCAGTATCCAACCTCTGCTCTATGTAACAGTCATTCTGCACCCCAGTCTGCAAACACTGCTCTCTGCAAAAGTCCTTCTGTACTGCAGTCTCCAGCCTCTGCTCTCTGTAACGGTCTTTCTGCACCCCAGACTCCGACCTCTGCTTTCTATATCAGTCCTTCTGCAATCCAGTATGCAACTTTTGCTCTTTCTAAGAGTCTTTCTGCACCTCAGTCTCAAATCTCTGCTCTCTGCAACAGTCCTTCATCACTCCAGACTCCAACCTCTGCTCTCTGCAAAAATCCTTCTGCACCTCGGTCTCCAACCTCTTCTCTCTGCAACAGTGTTTCTGCACCCCAGTCTCCAACCTCTGCTTTCTGCAATGATCCTTTGGTCCCGTCTCCAAACTCTACTCTCTGCAACAGTCTTTCTTCACCACAGTCTTTAACCGGTGCTCTCTGTAAGATCTTTCTGCACTCCAGTATACAAAATCTGCTCTCTCTAACATTCTTTCTCAATCACAGTCTCTAACCTCTTCTTTCTGCGAGGGTCCTGCGACACCCCAGTCTCTAACCTCTTTCCTCTGTAACAGTCCATCTGAACCCCATTATCCAACCTCTGCTCTCTGTAACAGTCCTTCTGTACCGCAGTCTCCAAACTCTGCGCTCTGTAACAGGCCTTCTGCATCCCAGTCTCCAAACTCTTCTCTATGTAACGATCCTTCTGCACAGCAGTGCCAAACCTCTGCTTCTTGCAACAGTTCGTCTGCACCCCAGTCTAAAACATCTGCTCTTTGTAAGATCCTTCTGCACCACAGTCTACAACCTCTGCTCTCTTCAACAGTCCATTTGCACCCCAGTCTTCAACCTCTGCTCTCTGTAAGATCCATCTAAACCCTAGTATCTAACCTCTGCACTGTAACAGTCCTTGTATACGCCAGTCTCCAAACTCTGCTCTTTGTAACAGTCCTTCTGCACCTCAGTCTCCAACTTCTGCTCTCTGCAACAGTCCATCTGCACTCCAGTCTCCAACCTCTGCTATCTGCAACAGTCTTTCTACACCCTAGTTTCCAACCTCTGCTCTCTGCAACAGTCATTCTGCACCCCAGTCTCCAAACTCTGCTCTCTGCAACGATCTTTCTAGACCCCAGTCTCCAAACTCTGCTTTCTGCAACAGTCCTTTTGCACCCCAGTCTTCAACCTGTGCGCTCTGTAACAGTTTTTCTATACCGCAGTCTCCAAACTCTGGTCTCTGTAACGGTTCCTATGCACGCCAATTTCCAACCTATAATTTCTGTAACAATCTTTCTGCAGCTCAGTTTCCAAACTCTGCTCTTTGTAGCAGGCCTTCTGCACCCCAGTCTTCAAAATCTGCTCTCTCCAAGGATCCCTCTGCACCCCAGTCTCCAACCTCTGCTCTCTGCAATGATCCTACTGCACATCAGTCTTTAACCTCTGATCTCTGAAACAGTCCTTCTGCACCACAGTCTCCAACCTCTGCTCTCTGTAACAGTCGTTCTGCACTGCAGTCTCCAAACACTGCTCTCTTTAAGAGTCTTTCTGCACCACAGTCTCCAACCTCTGCTCTCTGAAACAGTTCTTCTGTACTTTAGTCTCCAGCCTCTGCTCTCTGCAACAGTCCTTCTGCACCCCAGTTTCAAAACTATGCTTTCTGCAACAGTCTTTCTGCACCCCAGTCTCCAAACTCTTCTCTCTACACCGATTCTTCTGGACCCCCAGTCTCCAACCTCTGCTCTCTGTAACAATCCTTCTGCACCACATTCTCCAAACTCTGCTCTCTGTAAGATTCTTCTGCACTCCAGTTTCAAAACTCTGCTCTCAGTAACATTCCTTCTCCACCCCATTCTTTAACCTCTGCCTTCTGCACGTGTCCTGCGGCACCCAGTCTCCAACCTCTGTTCTCTGCAACATTGATTGTGCTCCCCAGTCTCCAACCTCTGCTCTCTGTAAGAACCTTCAGCAACCCAGTCTCCAAACTCTGCTCTCTATAACTGTCCTTCTTCACCCCAGTCTCTCACCTCTCCTCTCTGTATCAGGCCATCTGCACACCAGTCTCCAAACTCTTCTCTCTGTAGCAGGTCTTCTGCACCCCAGTCTTCAAAATCTGCTCTCTGCAACGATTCTTCTCCACCCCAGTCTTCAACATCTGGTCTCTGCAACAGTCCTTTTGAACCCCAGTCTCCAAACTCTGCTCTCTGTAAGAGCCACCTGAACCCCAGTCTCCAAACTCTACTTTCTGTAACAGTCCTTCTGCACCCCAGTCTCCAAACTCTGCTCTTTTTAACAGTCCTTCTGCACCTCAGTATTCAACCTCTTCTCTGTGTAAAAGTCCTTCTGCACCCCAGTTTCTAAAATCTTCCCTCTTGAACTATCCTTCTGGAACCCAGTCTCCAATGTATGCTCTTTGCAACACTCCTTCTGCACCACGGTCTCCAACCTCTGCTCTCTGTAAGATCCTTCAGGAACCCAGTCACCAAACACTGCTATGTATAACAGTCCTTCTGCACCTGAGTCTCCTAACTCTACTCTCTGTAACAGTCCTTCTACACCTCAGTCTCCAACCTCTGCTCTCTGTAACAGTTCACCTGAACCTCAGTCTCAAACCTCTGATCTCTGCATGATCCTTCTGCACCCCAGTCTCCAAACACTGCTCTCTGTAACAGTCCACCTGCACCTCAGTCTCCAACCTCTCCTCTCTGTAACAGGCCTTCTGCAAGCCAGTATCCAAACTCTTCTCTCTGTAGCAGGCCTTCTGCACCCCAGTCTCCAAAATCTGCTCTCTGCAACAATCCTTCTGCAACTGTCTCCAACATCAGCTCTGTGCAATGATCCAACTGCACCCCACTCTCCAACCTCTGATATCTGCAACAGTCCTTCTGCACCTCAGTCTCCAAATTCTGCTCTCTGTATGATGCTTCTGCACCGTTGTATCAAAACTCTGCTCTCTGTAACAGTCCTTCTGTACCTCAATCTCATACCTCTGCTCTCTCTAACAGTCCTTCTGCACCTCAGTCTCCCAACTCTGCTCTCTGTAAGATCCTTTTGCAACCAAATCTTTAAACTCTGCACTCTGTAACAGACCTTCTGCACAAAAGTCTCTAACCACTTCTCTCTGCAATGATTCTTCTCAACCCCAGTCTCCAACATCTGCTCTCTGCAACAGTCCTGCTGCACATCATTCTCCAAACTCTGCTCTCTGTAACATTTCTTCTTCACCCCAGTCACCAAACTCTGCTCTCTGCAACAATCTTTCTGGACCCCAGTCTCCAATGTCTTCTCTCTGCAACAGTTCTTCTGCACCACAGTCTCCAACCTCTGCTCTCTGAGATCTATCTGCACACCAGTTTCCAAACTCTGCTCTCTGTAATATTTCTTCTCCAACCCAGTCTCCAACCTCTGTCCTCTACAATAGTCTTTCTACTCCCCAATCTCGAACATCTGCTCTCTGTAATAGTCCTTCTATATTGCAGTCTACAACCTCTGCTCTTCGTAACGGTCTTTCTACACCCCAGTCTCCAAACTCTGCTTTCTGTATCAGTCTGTCTGAACCCCAGTCACCAACCTGTATTCTCTGTATCTATCCTTCTGCACCTCAGTCTCCAATCTGTGCTCTATGTAAAAGTCCTTCTGCACCCCAGTCTCCAACATCTGCTCTGGATAACAGTCCTATACCACAATCAGCAACATTTGCTGTCTGTAAAAGTCCTTCTGCACCCCAATTTCAAAACTCTGCTTCCTGTAACACTCTTTCTGCACCTGAGTCTCCATAACTCTAATCTCTGTAACAGTCCTTCTACACCCCAGTCTCCAAACTCTGCTTTCTTTATCAGTCATTCTGAACCCCAGTCTCCAACCTTTGTTCTCTGTATCTATTCTTCTGCACCTCAGTCTCCAAACTCTGCTCTCTGCAACAGTCCTACTATACTGCAGTCTTCAAACTCTGCTCTTTGTAAATGTCTTTCTGCAGCCCAGACTCCAATCTCTGCTTTCTGTATCAGTCGTTCTGCACCCGAGTCTCCAAATTCTGCTCTCTGTAACATTTATTTTCCACTTCAGTCTCAAACCTCTGTCCTCTGCATCAGTCCTTCTGCTCCCCAGTCTCCGAGATCTGCTCTCTGTAACAGACCGCAGTTTCCAACCTCTGCTCTCTGTAAAGGTCCTTCTGCAACCCAGTCTCCAACCTCTACTTTTTGAATCAGTTCTTCTGAACCCGAGTCTCCAACCTCTGCTCTTTGTATTTATGCTTCTGCACCTCAGTATTCAACCTGTGCTTTCTGTAACAGTCTTTCTGCACGTCAGTCTCTAAACTCTGCTCTCTGTAACAGTCCTTCTACGCCTCAGTCTCCAACCTCTTCTCTCTGTAACAGTACTTTTGCACCTCAGTCTGAAACCTTTGCTCTCCACGATTCTTCTGCACCCCAGTCTCCAAACACTCCTCTCTGTAACAGTCCTTCTACACCTCAATCTCCAACATCTTCTCTCTGTAAAAGTACTTCTGCATCTCAGTCTGAAACCTTTGCTCTCCACGATTTTTCTGCACCCCAGGCTCCAAACACTGCTCTCTGTAACAGTCCATCTGCACCTCAGTCTCCAACATCTGCTCTCTGTAAGTTCCTTCAGCAAACCAGTCTCCAAACTCTGCTCTCTGTAACAGTTTTTCTGCACCCCTGTCTCCAACCTTTTCTCACTGTAACAGGCCTTCTGCACTCCAGTCTCAAAACTCTGCTCTCTATAGCAGGCCTTCTGCACCCAACTCTCCATCCTCTGCTCTATGCAACAATCCTTCCACACCCCAATCTCCAAACTTTGCTCTCTGCAATGATCCTACTGCACCTCAGTCTCCAACCTCTAATTTCTGCAACAGTCCTTCTGCACCTCAGTCTCCAAATTCTGCTCTCTGTAAGATCTTTCTGCACCGCTGTCTCCAAACTCTGCTCTCTGTCACAGTCCTTCTGCACCCCAGTCTCCAACCTCTGCTTTCCGCAAGAGTCATTCTGCACCCCAGTCTCCAAGCTATGCTCTCTGCAACAGTCCTTCTGCACCCTAGTTATCAACATCTGCTCTCTGCTACAATACTTATGTACCCAAGTCTTCAACCACTTCTCTCTGAAACAGTCCTCCTGTACTGCAGAATCCAACCTCTGCTCTCTGTAACGGTCTTTCTGCACCCCAGACTCCAATCTCTGCTTTCTGTATCAGTCCTTCTGTACCCCACTTTCCAACCTCTGCTCTCTGTAAGAGTCCTTCTGCACCTCAGTCTCCAACCTCTGATCTCTGCAACAGTCCTTCTGCACCTAAGTCTCCAAATTCTGCTCTCTATAACATCCTTAGGAACCACTGTATTGAAACTCTGCTCTCTGAAACTGTCATTCTGCACAAGAGTCTCCAAACTCTGCTCTCTGTAACAGGACTTCCGCACCTCAGTCTCCAAACTCTGCTCTCTGCAACAGTCTTTCTGCACCCCAGTCTCCAAACTCTCCTTTCTACAACATTCTTTCTGGACCCTAGTTACCAACATCTGCTCTCTGCAACAGTCCTTCTGCACGCCAGTCTCTAACATCTGCTCTCTGCAACAGTCATTCTGCACCTCAGTCTGAAAACTATGCTCTCTGCAACGACCCTTCTGCACCCCAGTCTCCTACCTTTGCTCTTTGTAACAGTCCTTCTGCACCTCAGTCTCCCAACTCTGCCCTCTGTTTGATCTTTCTGCAACCCAGTCTTTAAACTCTGCACTCTGTAACAGTCCTTCTGCACAACAATCTTCAACCTCTGCTCTCTGTAACAGGACTTTTGCAACCCAGTTTCCAACCTCTGCTCTGTGTAACAGTCTTTTTGCACCCCAGTCTCCAAACTCTGCTCTCAGTAAGATCAATCTGAACCCAGTCTCCAAACTCTGCTCTCAGTTACAGTCCTTCTGCACCACAGTCTCCAAATTCTGCTCTCTGTAACAGTCCTTCTGAACCCCAGTCTCCAAACTCTTCTCTGTGTAACAGTCCTTCTGCACCTCATTCTCCAACCTATTCTCTCTGCAACAGTCTTTCTGCTCCCCAGTCTCCGAGATCTGCTCTCTGTAAGAGTCCTTCTGTACCGAAGTGTACAACCTCTGCTCTCTGTTTCGGTTCTTCTACACCCCTGTCTTCAAACTCTGCTTTCTGTATCAGCCTGTCTGAACCCCAGTATCCAAACTCTGTTCTCTGTATCCATCCTTCTGCACCTCAGTCTCCAACTTGTTCTCTCCGTAAGAGTCCTTCTGCATCCCAGTCGCCAACCTCTACTCTTGGTAACAGTCCTAAACCGCAGTCTCCAAACTCTGCTCTCTTTAACGGTCCTTCTGCACGCCAATTTATAAACTCTGCTTCCTGTAACAGTCCTCCTACATCTCAGTCTCCAACCTCTGCTCTCTGTAACAGTCCTTCTGCACTTCAGACTAAAAGCTCTGCTCTCTGCATCATCCTTCTGCACCCCAGTCTCCAACCACTGCTCTCAGTAACAGTACACCTGCACATCAGTCTCTAACATCTGCTCTCTGTAAGATCCTTCAGCAACCCAGTCTCCAAACTCTGCTCTCTATAACAGTTCTTCTGCACCCCAATCTCCAACCTCTCCTCTCTGTATCAGGCCTTCTGCACGCCAGTCTCAAAACTCTGCTCTCTGTAGCAGGCCTTCTGCACCCGAGTCTCCAAACTCTGCTCTCTTCAACAATCCTTCTGCATCCCAGTCTCCAACCTCTGCTCTCTGCAATGATCCTACTGCACCCCAGTCTCCAACCTCTGATCTCTGCAACGGTCCTTTTGCACCTCAGTCTCCAACCTCTACTCTCTGTAACAGTCTTTCTGCACTTCATTCTTCAACCTCTACTCTCTGTACATCCTTCTAAAACCCAGTCTCAAATCTCTGCTCTCTGTATCTATTATTCTGCAACTCAGTCTGCAACCTCTGCTCTCTGTTACAGTTTTTCTATACTGCAGTCTACAAACTCTGGTCTCTTTTACGGTCCTTCTGCACCCCAATTTCTAACCACTGCTTTCTGTAACAGTCCTTCTTTACCTCAGTCTTCAAACTCTGCTCTCTGTAACAGTTCTTCTACACCTCAATCTCCAACCTCTGCTTTCTGTAACAGTCTTTCTGCACCTAAGTCTGATACCTCTGCTCTCTGCATGATCCTTCTGCACCCCAGTCTCCAAACACTGCTCTCTGTAACAGTCCACCTGCACCTTGTCTCCAAACTCTGCTCTATGTAAGATTCTTTAGCAACTCAGTCTCTAAACTCTGCTCTCTAACAGTCCTTCTGCACCCCAGTCTCCAAACTCTCCTCTCTATAACAGGCTTTCTTCACGCCAGTCTCCAAACTTTTCTCTCTGTAGCAGGCCTTCTGCAATCCAGTCTCCAAAATCTGCACTGTGCAACGATCCTACTGCACCCGTCTACAACCTTTGCTCTCTGCAATGATCCTACTTCACCGCAGTCTACTACCTCTGATCTCCGCAACAGTCTTTCTGCACCTCAGTCTTCAAATTATTCTCTCTGTAAGATCTATCTTCAACCCAGTATCCATCCTTTTCTCTCTGCAACAGTCCTTCTGCATCCAAGGCTCCAACCTCTTCTCTCTGTAACAGGACTCCCATACCTCAGCCTCCAACCTCTGCTCTCTGCAACAGTCCTTCTGGACCCCAGTCTCTAACCACTGCTCTCTAAAACAGTCCTTCTGCTGCCCAGTCTTTAACCTCTACTCTTTGTAACAGTCGTTCTGCACTTCACTCATCAACCTCTGCTCTCTGTAGTATCCTTATAAAACCCAGTCTCCAAAATCTGCTCTCTGTAAAAGTCCTTCTGAACACCAGTCTCCAACCTCTGCTCTCTGCAACCATCCCTCTTAACCTCAGTCTCCAACCTCTGCTCTCTGCAACAGTCCTTCTGCACCTCTGTCTCCAACAACTGCTCTCTGCAACAGTCCTTCTGCACCTCAGTCTGAAAACTCAGCTGTCTTCAACGAACTTTCTGCACCACAGTCTCCTACCTCTGCTGCCTGTAATAGTCCTTCTGCACCTCATTCTGCCAACTCTGCTCTCTGTAAAATACTTCTGCAACCCAGTCTCCAACTTCTGCACTCTGTAAGATCCTTCTGCAACCCTGCCTCCAATATGTGCTATTTGCAACAATCCTTCTGCACCCCACTCTCCAACATCTGTTCTATGTAACAGGACTTCAGCACCTCAGTCTCCAAACTCTGCTCTCTGCAACAGTCCTTCTGCACCCCAGTATCTAAATTCTGCTTTCTGAAACAGTCTTTTTTAACTGCATTCTTTAACCTCTACTCTCTGTAACGTTCTTTCTGCACCCGATACTACAGTCTCTGCTTTCTGTAATAGGCCTTCTGCACCCCAGTCTCCAACCTCTGCTCTCTGAAACAGTCCTTCTGCACTTCAGTCTCCAACCTCTTCTCTCTGGAATAGTCCTTCTGCACCCCAGTCTCCAAACTCTGCTCTCTGTAAAAATCTTTCTGCACCTGAGTCTGCAAACTCTGTTATTTGCAACGGTCCTTCTGCACCTCAGTCTCCAACCTATACTCTCTGTAACAGTAGTTCTTCACTTCAGTCTCCAATCTCTGCTCTCTGTGAGATCCTTCGCGAACCCTGTCTCCCAACTCTGCTCTCTGTAACATTTTTTCTGCACACCAGTTTTCAATCTCTTCTCTCTGCAACGATCATTCTTAACCCCAATCTCGAACCTCTGCTCTCTGCAACAGTCCTTCTACACCCCAGTCTCCAACATCTGCTCTCTGCAACAGTCCTTCTGCACCACATTCTGAAAACTCTGCTGTCTTAAACGAACCTCCTGCACCCCAGTCTCTTACCTCTTCTGTCTGTTAAAATCTTTCTGCACCTCAGTCTCAGACCTCTGCTCTCTCTAAGATCCATCTGAACCCCTGTCTTCAACATCTGCTCTCTGTAACAGTCATTCTGCACCTCAGTCTCC
Organism: Ictidomys tridecemlineatus; assembly: GCF_052094955.1. NCBI lineage: Eukaryota > Metazoa > Chordata > Mammalia > Rodentia > Sciuridae > Ictidomys > Ictidomys tridecemlineatus. The sequence continues at coordinate 26,156 of NW_027522656.1, forward strand.
AACCTTTGCTCTCTGCAACAGCCTTCTGCATCCCAGTCTGCAAACTCAGCTCTCTTCAACGATCTTTCTGGACCCCAGTTTCCAACGTCTGCTCTCTGCAACAGTCCTTCTGCACCACAGTCTCCAACCTCTGCTCTCTGTAAGATCTTTCTGCACTCCAGTTTCCAAACTCTGCTCTTTCTAACATTCTTTCTCCACCCTAGTCGCCAACCTCGGCTTTCTGCAAGGGTCCTGCGGCACCCCAGTCTCCAAACTCTGTCCTCTGCAACAGTCCTTCTGCTCCCCATTCTCCAAACTCTCCTCTCTGTAACAGGCCTTCTGCATGCAAGTCTCTAAACTCTGCTCTCTGCAAAGATCCTTCTGCACCCCAGTCTTTAACCTCTGCTCTCTGCAATGATCCTACTGCACCCCAGTCTCCAACCTCTTATCTCTACAACAGTCTTTCTGCACCTCAGTCTCCAAATTCTGCTCTCTGTAAGATCCTTCTGCACCCCTCTCTCCAACCTCTGCTCTCTGCAACATTCCTTCAGCACCCCAGTCTCCAAGCTCTGCTCTCCGCAACAGTTCTTCTGCACCCCAGTCTCAAAACTCTGCTCTCTGCAACAGTCCTTCGGCACCCTATTTACCAACATCAGTTCCCTTTTACAGTCCTTCTACACCCCAGTTTTCAAACTGTGCTCTCTGTAACAGTCCTCCTGTACTGCATAATCCAACCTCTGCTCTCTGTAACGCTCTTTCTGCACCCCAGACTTCAATTTCTGCTTTCTGTATCACTCCTTCTGCACCCCAGTCTCCAACCTCTGCTCTCTATTACAGTCCTTCTGCACCCAAGTCTCCAAAGTCCGGTATCTCCAACAGTCCTTCTGCACCCCAGTCTCCAACCTCTGCTCTCTGTAACAATTCTTCTGCACCTCAGTCTCCAAACTCTGTACTCTGCAACGTTACTTTTGCACCTAAGTCTCCAACATCTTCTCTCTGTAACAGTCTTTCTGCACACCAGTCTCCAACCTCTGCTCTCTGCACCGATCCTTCTTCACCCCAGTCTCCAACCTCTACTCTCTGCAACAATCCATTTGCACACCAGTCTCCAACATCTGCTCTCTGCAAGAGTCCTTCAGCAACTTAGTCTAAAAACTCTTCTCTCTGCAACGATTCTTCTGCTCCTCAGTCTACTACCTCTGCTTTCTGTAAGACCCTTCTGCAACCCAGTCTCCAAACTCTGCTTTCTGAAACAGTCCTTCTGCAGAATAGTTTCCAAACTCTGCTCTCTGTAACAGAAATTTTACAACCCTGTCTCGAACCTCTGCTCTCTGTAACAGGCCTTCAGAATCCCAGTCTTCAACCTCTTCTCTCTGCAATGATTTTTCTCCACCCCAGTCTCCAACCTCTACTCTAGGCAACATTCCTGCACCCTAGTCACCAAACTCTGCTCTCTGTAATATCCTTATGCACTCTAGTCTTCAACCTCTTCTCTCTGCAATGATTCTTGTACATCCCAGTCTCTAACATCTGCTCTCTGCAACAGTCCTTTTGCAACCCAGTATCTAAACTCTGCTCTATGTAAGAACCATCTGAACCCCAGTCTCCAACCTGTGCTCTCTTTAACACTCCTTCTGCACACCAGTCTCCAAACTCTAATCTCTGTAACTGTCCTTCTGCACCTCAGTCTCCAAACTTCGCTCTCTGTAACATTCCATCTGCACCTCAGTCTCTAAAATCTGCTGTCTGCAACGATCCTTCTGGACCCCATTCTCCAACTTCTGCTCTGTGCAACAGTCCTTCGGCACCACAGTCTCCAACCTCTGCTCTCTGTAAGATCCTTCTGCACTCCAGTTACTGAACTCTGCTCTCTGTAACATTCCTTGTTTACCTCAGTCTCCAAATTCTTTCCTCTGTAACAGTCCTTCTGCTCCCCAGTCTCCGAGATCTGCTCTATGTAACAGTCCTTCTGTACCGCAGTCTTCAACCTCTGCTCTCTTTAACGGTCCTCTTGCATCCCAATTTCCCAACGCTGCTTCCTGTAGCAGACCTTCTGCACCTGAATCTCCAAACTCTGCTCTCTGTAACAGTCCTTCTCCAACCCAGTCTCCAACCTCTCCTCTCTGCAACGGTCCTTCTGCACCCCAGTCTCCAACATATGCTCTCTGCAACAGTCCTTCTCACCTCAGCATGAAAACTCTGCTGTCTGGAACGAACCTTCTGAACCCCAGTTTCCTACCTTTGCTCTATTTAACAGTCCATTTACACCTCAGTCTCCATCCTCTTCTCTCTTTAACAGTCCGTCTGCACCTCAGTCTCCAAATTCTGCTCTCTGTAAGATCCTTCTGCACCGCTGTCTCCAACCTCTGCTCTCTGTAACAGTATTTCTGCAACCCAGTCTCCAAACTCTACTCTCCGCAAAAGTTCTTCTCCACCCCAGTGTACAACATCTGCTCTCTGCAACAGTCCTTCAACAACTCAGTCTAAAAACTCTTCTCTCTGCAACGATCCTTCTGCACCTCAGTTTCCTACCTCTGCTCTTTGTAAGACCCTTTTGCAACCGAGTCTCCAAACTCTGCTCTCTGTAACAGTCCTTTTGTAGAATTGTTTCCAACCTCTGCTCTCTATAACAGAATTTTTGCAACCCAGTCTCAAATATGCTCTCTGTAACAGGCACTCAGAACCCCAGTCTCCAACCTCTTCTCTCTGCAATGATTTTTCTCCACCCCAGTCTCCAACCTCTGCTTTCGGCAACAGTCCTTCTGCACCCTAGTCACGAAACTCTGCTCTCTGTAAGATCCTTATGCAATCCAGTCTCCAACCTCTTCTCTCTGCAAAGATTCTTCTCCATCCCAGTCTCAAACATCTGCTCTCTGCAACGTTCCTTTTGCACCCCACTCTTTCAACTCTGCTCTCTGTAAGATCCATCTGAACTCCAGTCTCTAAACTCTGCTCTCTGTAACAGTCCTTCTGCATACCAGTCTCCAAACTCTGCTCTCTGTAACACTCTTCTACACCTCAGTTTCCAACCTGTTTTCTCTGTAACATTCTTTCTGCACAAAAGTCATCAACCTCTGCTCTCTGTATTGGTACCTCTTAACCCCAGTCTCCATCCTTGTTCTCTAGAGCAGTTCTTCTGTACTGCAGTCTCCAACCTCTGTTCTCTGTAAGGGTCCTTTTGCAACCCAGTGTCCCACCTCTACTTTCTATATCAGTCCTTTGCACCACAGTCTTCAAACTCTGCTCTCTGTAACCGTCATTCTGCACCTCACTCTGCAACCTCTTATCTCTGAAACAGTCTTTCTGCAACCAGTCTTCAAACTCTGCTCTCTGCAAGATTCCTTCTGCACCTCAGTCTTCATCCTCTGCTCTCTGCAACAGTCCTTCTCCACCCCAGACTCCAAACTCTGCTCTCTGTAAGGGGCCTTCTGCACCCCAGTCTCCAAACTCTGCTTTCCGTATCAGTTTTTCTGCACCCCAGTCTCCAACCTGATCTCTCTGTAATAGTCTTTCTTCATCTCATACTCCAACCTCTAATCTCTGCTACAGTTTTTCAGCGCCCCAATCTCCAACCTTTTCTCTCTGCCACATTTCTTCTGCACCTCAGTTTCAAAACTCTGCTCTCGGGGGAGGAGGATTCCAACATGGCGGCGGGTGCGGAGAGATCAAGTCTCTGACCTCTTCAGCTGTTCAGGCATAGGGAGTCGTAAACAGCCTAATTCTGTTTGCTCAGGATCACTAGGCAATGCTGAGCTGATGTGGATCTGGGACGAGCAGTCTGGGCATCTCAGAACACACACTGAACCCGGATCGGCTGAATTCAAGCTCCCGTTCGCCTGCTTCCCGCAGACAAACAGCTGTGACTCAGCATTAATCCATCCGGCTGAAACAACCGGTCAGCCCTTCTGATCCTACGGAGGTAAATGCCAACTGATCCTTCATAGGTAGTGGCCACAGGTTTGAAACGGGGCTTGGGAGAGACAGTAAGGACCCACCCGTTGCATTGGTCTCCCGGCAAAGGGAAACAAACTGTCGCCATTTGCAAGAGATACCACCATGGCAGACAACTGATGTCATCAGACTGCGGCGGAGGAGATACCTTCATTGAAACCTGCGGCTACAGGTGTGTAATTCGCTAGCCTTCCCTCTCCATACATCGGGGAAACCTTAGGGGCCAATCCCAGCTCTCCTGTAAGGGCCTCTCCCAGCTCTCCCGTGAGCACGGTAGCCAGACCAATGGAATTAGAGGTGGCGCGGGACCCGCGGCACGGCATACCGCTCCCACCAGTGCTGACAGCTGAGGTCTTTTGCACCAGCTACTGGGGGTGTGGCTACCGGAGGGGCAGTAAAATTCGCTGAGGATTCTCAGCCCCAAGCTCTACAAACTTAGGGTCTGAGGGATTGGCAAACTGGAAGAGTGTGCCCAGTCATTCACGACAACAGGGCTCCCGGAAGCAGCAGACCTGGCGTGTACCCAGTATTGTGGTGAGCGGCACCGGTGAAAGGGGCCTGGCTAGAGGAAAAGTGGGGAGGTTACTAGACACAAGAGGACGCCCTAGGCACCCAGGATTGGAGACTCGCCCAGTCTGGGAGGAGGAGCTGCTGCACAGTGATTGGTTTCCGCGTATTGATAGGAGAAACTTGGCCTGGTGGTCACAGCGCCACCTACTGGAAGAGAAGTTAATCAAACTCTAAGACTGCATTTATTAGTTTTTGTTTGTTTGTTTGTTTGTTTGATTTTTCTTTTTTTAATTTTGATTTCGGGTTTTCTTTCATTTTCATTTTTTTCTTGTTTTTTTAAATTTTTTTTTACAATTTTTTTTAATTTTTTTTCTTCCAATTTTAATTTTTTTTATTATTTTAAAACATTTTTTTTTCTTTTTTTATTTCCTATTTTTTTCTTCTTTTGTCTTTTCAGTTCTTTTCAATTTTGTTATTCCCCCTTCCTTGAATTCTACCTGCTTACTCTCACTCTCTTTAGTGACTTCTTTCCTTTCCTTCTAATACCTTTCCTCCCAAGCATCAAATAAATTTATAGGAGTAAACAGCAACTCAGCAGTCAAACAGAACAAGAAGTAACATGAGCAGCTTTAAAAAGCAAGGAAGAAAAGGCGTACAAACAATGCAGGACAGCCTAAATATTCAGGAGGACCTAGAGTCATCAGAAAAATGGTCATATAAAGAACTCAAGGAACACCTTAGACAGATGGAATGGAACCTTAAAGAGGATACGAGACAGCAAATTCAAGCAGTGAAAGAACACATTGAGAATGTATTACACAAACAGATAAAAAAAGAAGTTAAGCACCTTTATCAGGAGATAGAGATTATAAAAAAGAATCAAACCATAATCTTAGAAATGAAGGAAACTGTAAACCAAATTAAAAACTCAATTGAGAGTATCACTAACAGAGTGGAGCAAGTAGAAGCCAGAACGTCAGATAATGAAGACAAAATATTTCATCTGAAAAGAGTCTAGCCAGCTCAGAAAGGCTGGCAAAAAATCACGAGAAAAGCATCCAAGAGTTATGGGATAACATAAAAAAACCAAACTTACGAGTCATCGGAATAGAAGAAGGTACAGAGATTCAAACCAAGGGAATGAGTAACCTGCTGAATGAAATAATTACAGAAAACTTTCCAGAAATAAAAAAGGAAACAGATATAAAAATTGAAGATGCATACAGGACACCGAGCACACAAAATCACAGTAGACCAACGCCAAGACACATTGTTATGAAGATATCCAATATACAGAACAAAGAGAAAATATTAAAAGCTACAAGAGAAAGGAGACAGATTACATTCAGGGGTAAACCAATAAGGTTAACAACGGATTTTTCATCACAGACACTGAAAGCAAGAAGGTCATGGAACAATGTATTTCAAACACTGAAAGACAATGGATGCCAACCAAGAATTCTGTATCCAGCAAAATTAAGCTTCAGTTATGACAAAGAAATGAAAATTTTTCATGATAAACAAAAGTTAAAAGAATTTGCAGCCAAAAAACCAGCATTGCAAAACATTTTGAGCAAAACACTACATGAGGAAGAAATTTAAAAAAATAACCAAAACCATCAGAGGGAAGTGCCTCGGTAAAGACAGAGGGCGAGGGGAAAAATAATCATGGAGAAACAAAAAAGTTTTTTTTTTTTTAAAAAAGGATAAATAATCAAAGATGGATGGAAGTACAAACCATATATCAATAGTAACTCTGAATGTTAATGGCTTAAACTCTACAATAAAGCGACATAGACTGATATCATGGATTAAAAAAACAAATCCAACAATATGCTGCATCCAGGAGACACATCTGATTGGAAAAGACATACACAGGCTGAAGGTGAAAGGATGGGAAAAAATATACCACACACACGGTCCTCGTAAGCAAGCAGGGGTGGCCATCCTCATATCGAATAAAATCGACTTCAAGACTAAGTTAATCAAAAGGGATAAAGAAGGACATTATATACTGTTAAAAGGAACCATTCACCAACAAGACATAACAATTATCAATATTTATGCACCAAATAATGGTGCTGCGACATTCACAAAACAAATTCTCCTCAAGTTCAAGAATCAAATAGACCACAACACAATAATTATGGGTGACTTCAACACACCTCTCTCACCATTGGACAGATCCTCCAAACAAAAGTTGAATAAGGAAACTATAGAACTCAATACCACAATCGATAACTTAGACTTAACTGACATATATAGAATATATCAACCATCATCAAATGGATATACTTTTTTCTCAGCAGCACATGGATCCCTCTCAAAAATAGACCATATATTATGCCACAGGTCAACCCTCAGTAAATATAAAGGGGTGGAGATAATACCATGCATTTTATCTGATAATAATGGAATGAAACTGGAAATCAATGATAAAAGAAGGAAGGAAAAATCCTACATCACATGGAAAATGAACAATATGTTACTGAATGATCAATGGGTTACGGAAGACATAAAGGAGGAAATCAAAAAATTCTTAGAGATAAATGAAAATACCGACACAACATATCAGAATCTATGGGACACAATGAAAGCAGTTTTAAGAGGAAAATTCATCGCCTGGTGGTCATTCCTCAAAAAAAGAAAAAAAATAAATAAATGAGCTCACACTTCATCTCAAAGCCCTAGAAAAGGAAGAGCAAAACAACAGAAAATGTAGCAGAAGGCAAGAAATAATTAAAATCAGAGCGGAAATTAATGAAATTGAAACAAAAGAAACTATTGAAAAAATTAACAAAACTAAAAGTTGGTTCTTTGAAAAAATAAATAAGATTGACAGACCTTTAGCCATGCTAACAAAGAGAAGAAGAGAGAGAACTCAAATTACTAACATATGGGATGGAAAAGGCAATATCCCAACAGATGCTACAGAAATACAGAAGACAATTAGAAATTATTTTGAAAACCTATATAGGTTTTCAAAATAGAAGATAGTGAAGACATCGATAAATTTCTTAAGTCATATGATTTGCCCAGACTGAGTCAGGAGGATACACACAATTTGAACAGACCCATATCAATGGATGAAATTGAAGAAGCCATCAAAAGACTACCAACCAAGAAAAGCCCAGGACCGGATGGGTATACAGCAGAGTTTTACAAAACCTTTAAAGAAGAATTAATACCAATACTTTTCAAGTTATTTCAGGAAATAGAAAAAGAGGGAGCTCTTCCAAATTCATTCTATGAGGCCAACATCACCCTGATTCCGAAACCAGACAAAGACACCTCAAAGAAAGAAAACTACAGACCAATATCTCTAATGAACCTAGATGCAAAAATCCTCAATAAAATTCTGGCGAATCGAATACAAAAACAAATCAAAAAAATTGTGCACCATGATCAAGTAGGATTCATCCCTGGTATGCAAGGCTGGTTCAATATACGGAAATCAATAAATGTTATTCACCACATCAACAGACTTAAAGATAAGAACCATATGATCATCTCAATAGACGCAGAGAAAGCATTTGACAAAGTACAGCATCCCTTTATGTTCAAAACACTTGAAAAACTAGGGATAACAGGAACGTACCTTGACATTGTAAAAGCTATCTATGCTAAGCCTCAGGCTAGCATCATTCTGAATGAACAAAAGTTGAAGGCATTCCCTCTAAAATCTGGAACAAGACAGGGATGCCCTCTATCACCACTTCTATTCAATATAGTTCTCAAAACACTGGCCAGAGCAATTAGACAGACGAAAGAAATTAAAGGCATAAAAATAGGAAAAGAAGAACTTAAATTATCACTATTTGCAGATGACATGATTCTATACTTAGAAGACCCAAAAGGGTCTACAAAGAAACTACTAGAACTAATAAATGAATTCAGCAAAGTGGCAGGATATAAAATCAACACGCATAAATCAAAGGCATTTCTTGTATATCAGAGACAAAACTTCTGAAACGGAAATGAGGAAAAACACTCCATTCACAATATCCTCCAAAAAAATAAAATACTTGGAAATCAAACTAACAAAAGAGGTGAAAGATTTATACAATGAAAACTACAGAACCCTAAAAAGAGAAGTAGAAGAAGATCTTAGAATATGGAAAAATATACCTTGTTCATGGATAGGCAGAACTAACATTATCAAAATGGTGATATTACCAAAAGTTCTTTATAGGTTTAATGCAATGCCAATCAAAATCCCAATGGCATTTCTTGTAGAAATAGATAAAGCAATCATAAAATTCATATGGAAAAATAAAAGACCCAGAATAGCAAAAGCAATTTTAAGCAGGAAGTGTGAATCAGGCGGTATAGCGATACCAGATTTCAAACTATATTACAGAGCAATAGTGACAAAAACAGCATGGTACTGGTACCAAAAGAGGCGAGTGGACCAATGGTATAGAATAGAGGACACAGAGACTAATCCACAAAGTTACAACTATCTTATATTTGATAAAGGGCTAAAAGCATGCAATGGAGGAAGGATAGCATCTTCAACAAATGGTGTTGGGAAAACTGGAAATCCATATGCAAAAAAATGAAACTGAACCCCTTCCTCTCGCCATGCACAAAAGTTAACTCTAAATGGATCAAGGAGCTTGATATCAAATCAGAGACTCTGCGTATGATAGAAGAAAAAGTTGGCTCCGATCTACATATTGTGGGGTCGGGCTCCAAATTCCTTAATAGGACACCCATAGCACAAGAGTTAATAACAAGAATCAACAAATGGAACTTACTTAAACTAAAAAAGTTTTTTCTCAGCAAGAGAAACAATAAGAGAGGTAAATAGGGAACCTACATCCTGGGAACAAATTTTTACTCCTCACACTTCAGATAGAGCCCTAATATCCAGAGTATACAAAGAACTCAAAAAAATTAGACAATAAGATAACAAATAACCCAATCAACAAATGGGCCAAGGATATGAACAGACACTTCTCAGAGGAGGAAATACAATCAATCAACAAGTACAAGAAAAAATGCTCACCATCTCTAGCAGTCAGAGAAATGCAAATCAAAACCACCCTAAGATACCATCTCACTCCAGTAAGATTGGCAGCCACTATGAAGTCAAACAACAACAAGTGCTGGCAAGGATGTGGAGAAAAGGGTACTCTTGTACATTGCTGGTGGGACTGCAAATTGGTGCGGCCAATTTGGAAAGCAGTTTGGAGATTCCTGGGAAAGCTGGGAATGGAACCACTATTTGACCCTGCTATTGCCCTTCTCGGACTATTCCCTGAAGACCTTAAAAGAGCATGCTACAGGATGCTGCCATATCGATGTTCATAGCAGCACAATTCACAATAGCTAGACTGTGGAACCAACCCAGATGCCCTTCAATAGATGAATGGATAAAAAAAATGTGGCATCTATACACAATGGAGTACTATGCAGCAATAAAAAATGACAAAATCATAGAATTTGCAGAAAAATGGATGGCACTAGAGCAGATTATGCTTAGTGAAGCTAGTCAATCCCTAAAAAACAAATACCAAATGTCTTCTTTGATATAATGAGAGCAACTATGAACAGAGAAAGGAGGAGGAGCAGGAAGAAAAGACTAACTTAATTATTTATTTATTTATTTATTTATTTTATTGTTGGTCGTTCAAAACCTTACACAGTTCTTAATACATCATATTTCACAGTTTGATTCAAGCGGGTTATGAACTCCCAACTTTACCCCGTATACAGATTGCTGTATCACATCAGTTACCCTTCCATTGATTGACATATTGCCTTTCTAGTAGTCTGATGTATTCTGCTGTCAGTCCTATTCTCTACTATCCCCCTTCCCCTCCGCTCCCCTCCCCTTTTCTCTCTCTACCCCTTCTACTGTAAATCATTTCTTCCATTTGTATTATCTTGTCTTACCTTCCATTACATAGTTCTTGATATATCATATTTCATATTTTGATTGATATGGGAGTGCATAACCCGCTTGAATCAAAATGTGAAAAGACTAACTTTAAACAGAGTCATGAGATGGGAGGGAAAGGGAGAGTAAAGGGAAATTGCATGGAAATGAAGGGAGACCCTCGTTGCTATACAAATTACATACAAGAGGTTGTGAGGAGAATGGGAAAATAAAAAAGGAGAGTAATGAATTACAGTAGATAGGGTAGAGAGAGAAGATGGGAGGGAGGGGAGGGGGGATAGTAGGGGATAGGAAAGGTAGCAGAATACAACAATTACTAATGGGCATTATGTAAAATTGTGGATGTGTAACCGACGTGATTCTGCAATCTGCATTTGGGGTAAAATTGGGAGTTCATAACCCACTTCAATCTAATGTATGAAATATGATATGTCAAGAGCTTTGTAATGTTGTGAACAACCAATAAAAAAAAATTAAAAAAAACCAAAACTCTGCTCTCTGTATGATCCTTCTGAAACCCAGTATCCAACCTCTACTTTCCACAATGGTTCTTCTGTAAACCAGTCTCCAACCTCTGTTCTCTACAACAGTCATTCTGCACCCCAGTCTCCAACGTCTGCTCTCTGTAAGAGTCTTTCAGTCTCCAACCTCTATTCTCTGTAAGGGTCCTTCTGCACCCTAGTCTTAAACATCTGCTTTCTGTATCAGTCCTTCTACACTGAAGTCTCTAAACACTGCTCTCTCCAACGATCCTTCTGCACTTCAGTCTCCAACCTCTGCTCTCAGTAAGATTCTTTTGCAAACCAGTCTCAAACTGGTTTGAAAACAGTCTCTGTAACTGTCCTTCTGTACCCCAGTCTCCAAGAACTGCTCTCTGTAAAAGGCCTTCTTCACCCCAGTCTCCAACCTCTGCTGTATGTAACAGGCCTTTTTCCCCCAGTCTTCAAACTTTTCTCTCTTCAATGATTTTCTCCACCCCAGTTTCCAAACAATGCAATCAGCAACAGTCATTCTGCACCCCAGTTTCTAACCTATGCTCCCTGTAAGATCTTTCTGCACACCTGTCTCCAACCTCTGCTCTCTGTAACACTCCTCTGTACCCCAGTCTCCAACTTTTGCTCTCTGTAATGGTCCTTTTGCAATTTAGTCTCCAACATCTGCTCTCTGCAACACTTCTTCTGAACCCCAGTCTCCTAACTTTGCTCTCTGCAACAGTTTCTCTGCACCTCAGTCTCCAAACTGTGATCTCAGTAAAAGTCTTTCTGCACCACAGTCTCCAACCTCTGCTCTCTCTAACAATTTTTCTGAACCCCAGTCTCCAAACTCTGCTCTCTGCAACAATCCTCCTGCACCCCAGTCTCCAAAGTCTGCACCCTAGTCTTCAAAATCTGCTTTCTGTAACAGTCTTCTGCATCTGAGTCTTAATCCTCTGCTCTATTCAACAATACTTCATCACCCAAGTCTCAAAAGTCTGCTCTCTGAAAAACTCCTTCTAAACCCTAGTCTCCAACCTCTGCTCTCTGTAACAGTCCTTCTACACCCCATTCTCCATAATCTGCTCACCCCAAAAATACTTATGCACACCAGTCTTCATCCTGTGCTCTCTGCAACTTTCCTTTTTAAACCCCAGTCTCCAGCATCTGCTCTCTGCAACAGTCCTTCTCCACCCCAGTCTCCAAACTGTGCTCTCTGTAACAGTCCTTCTGGACCCCAATCTACCACCTCTACTCTCTGCAACAGTCCTTCTACACCCCAGTCTATAACCTCTGCTCTCAGCAAAAGTTTTTCTGCACCCCAGTCTCCAACCTCTTGTCTTTGTAACAATCCTTCTGCAAATTCAGTCACCAACCTCTGCTCTTTGCAAGGGTCATTCTGCACCTCAGTCTCCAACCTCTACTCTCTGTAACAGTGCTTCTGCAGCTCAGTCTCAAAACTCTGCTCTCTGTAAGATCCTTCTGCACCCCAGTCTCCAAACTCTGCTCTGTAACAGGCCTTCTGCACCCCAGTCTCCAACCTCTGCTCTCTCTATCAGTCCATCTGCAACCCAGTCTCCATCCTCTGCTCTCTGCAATATTCCTTCTGCATCCCAGTCTCCAAAATCTGCTTTCTGCAACAATTCTTCTGTACATCAGTCTAAGAAATCTGTTCTCTGCAACAATCCCTCTGCACTCCAGTCTCCAACCTCTGCTCTCTGTAACAGTCTTTCTGAAAGTCTGTCTCCTAATTCTGCTCTCTGTAAGACCCTATTGAAACCCAGTCTGCAAACCCTGCTGTCTGTACCAGTCCTTCTGATCTCCAGTCTTCTACCTCTGCTTTCTGTAACAGGCCTTCTGCATCCAAGTCTGAAACCTCTGCTAGCTGCAATAGTCTTTGTGAACCCCAGTCTCCAACATCTGCTTCCTGCAGCAGTTCTTCTGTACCTCAGTCTGAAAACTCTGCTCTCTGCAATAATCCATCTGTACCCCAGTCTAAAAACTCTGCTCTCTGTAACAGTCCTTTTCTAACTCAGTCTCCAATCACTGCTCTCTTCAACAGTCCTTCTACACCCAAGTTTCTATACTCTGATCGCCCCAATGGTCCTTCTGCACCCCAGTCTCCAAACTCTGTTCTCTACATCGGTTCTTCTGCAACCCAGACTCCAACCTCTGCTCTCTGTAACAGTCTTTCTGTACCACAGTCTCCAACCTCTGTTCTCTGTAAGGGTCCTTATTCACCCAAGTATCCTACCTCTGCTTTCTGTATCAGTCGTTTTGAACCACAGTCTCCAAACTCTGCCCTCTGTAACCGTCCTTCTGCAACTCAGTCTGCAACCTCTGTAAGGGTACTTCTGCACCAGAGTCTCCAGCCTCTGCTTTCTGTGTCAGTCCTTCTGCAATCTTGTCTCTAATCTCTGCTCTGTGTAACTGTCCTTCTGCACCTTAGTCTCCAACCTCTGCTCTCTGCTACAGTCCTTCTGGACCCCAATCTCCAACCTCTACTTTCTACAACAGTCCTTTTACATGCCAGTCTAAAACCTCTGCTCTCTGCATCAGTCCTTCTGCACCCCTGTCTCCAACCTCTGCTCTCTGTAACAATCCTTCTGCACCTAATTCTCCAACCTCTGTTCTCTGCAATGGTCCTTCTGCACCTCAGTCTCCAACCTCTACTCTATTTAACAGTGCTTCTGCACCTCAGTCTCCAATCTCTGCTCTCTGTAAGATCCTTCTGCAACCCAGTCTTTAAACTCTGCTCTCTGTAACAGTCCTTCATTACCCCAGTCTCCAAATTGTGCTCTCTGTAACAGGCCTTCTGCACTCCAGTGTCCAACCTCTGCTCTCTCTATCAGTCCATCTGCACCCCAGTCTCCAACGTCTGCTATCTGTAACTGTCTTTCTGCACACCAGTCTTTAAACTCTGCTCTCTGCACCAGTCTTTCTGCACACCAGTCTTCAACCTCTGCTTTCTGCAACAGTCCTTCTGAACCCAAGTCTCCAAACTCTGCTCTCTGTAATGATTTTTCTGCACCTCAGTGTCCAACCTTTTCTCTCTGCAAAGATCCTTTGGCACCCCAGTATCAAACCTCTGCTCGCTGCAACAGTCCTCGTAAACCCCAGTCTCAAACATCTGCTCTCTGCAACAGTTCTTCTGTACCTCAGTCTGAAAACTTTGCTCTCTGCAATAATTCATCTGCACCCCAGTCTCCAACCTCTACTCTCTGTAACAGTTCTTCTGTACCTCAGTCTCCAATCTCTGCTCTATGCAACAGTCCTTCTGTGCCCGAGTCTCCAACATCTGCTCTCTGAAACAGTCTTTCGACAACCCAGTCTCCAACTCTGCTCTCTGTAACAGTCCTTCTACACCCCAGTCTCCATACTCTGCTTGCCCGAACAATCCTTCTGCACCCCAGTCTCCAATGTCTGCTCTCTGCAACAGTCCTTCTACACTCCAGTCTCCAACCTCTGCTCTCTGCAGCAGTCCTTCTATACCCCAGTCTCCATACACTGCTCGACCCAATGATCCGTCTGCACCCCAGTCTCCAACCACTGGTCTCTACATCAGTTCTTCTGCACCCCAGTCCCCAACCTCTTCTCTCGGTACCAGTCCTTCTGTACGATAGTCTCCAACCTCTGTTCTTTGTAAGGGTCCTTATGCACCCCAGTATCCAACCTCTGCTTTCTGTATCAGTCATTTTGCACCACAGTCTCCAAACTCTGCCGTCTGTAAGAGTCCTTCTGCAACTCAGTCTGCAACCTCTGCTCTCTGCAACAGTCCTTGCGCACCCCCAGTCTCCATCCTCTGCTCTCCGCAACATTCCTTCTCCACCCAAGTCTCCAAACTCTGCTCTCTGTAAGAGTCTTTCTGTACTGCATTCTCGAAACTCTGCTTTCTGTAAGGATACTTCTGCACCCCAATCTCCAACTCTGCTTTCTGTATCAGTCCTTTTGCACCCTAGTCTCCAAACTGTGCTCTGTGTAACTGTACTACTGCACCTTAGTCTCTAACGTATCCTCTCTGCTACAGTTTTTCTGGACCCCAGTATCCATCATCTACTCTCTGCAACAGTCCTTCTGCACCCCAATCTCCAACCTCTGCTCTTTGTAAGAGTCCTTCTTTACTAAAGACTCTAAACTCTGCTCTCTCTGAAGACTGGGGTCCTCCTGTACCCCAGTCTTCAACCTCTGCTTTTTGAATCATTTCTTCTGCACCCCTGTCTCAATCCTCTGCTCTCTATAACAGTCCTTCTGCACCTCAGTCTCCAAACTCTGCTCTCTGCAACAGTTCCTTCTGCACCAAATCTACAACTTCTGCTTTATGCACAAGTCCTTCTGCACCCAAGTATCCAACCTCTACTCTCTGTAACAATCCTTCTGTAACCCAGTCTCCAAATTCTGCTCTCTGCAGCAGTCCTTCTTCACCTCAGTCTCCAACCTCTGCTCTCTGCAAAATCCTTCTGCACACCAGTCTCCAACCGCTGGTCACTATAACAGTTCTTCTGCAACCCAGTCTCCAAACTCTACTCTCTGTAACAATAATTCTACACCTCAGTCTCCAACCTCTGCTCTCTGCAATGGTCCTTCTGCACCCCAGTCTCTAACCTCTGTTTTCTGCAACAGTATTCTGCACCTCAGTTTTTAACCTATGATCTCTGTAACAGTCCTTCTGTACCGGATTCTCCAACCTCTGTTCTCTGTAACAGTCCTTCTGCACCCCAGTCTCCAACATCTGCTTTCTCTATAAGTCCTTCTGCACCCCAGTCTCCAAACTCTGCTTTCTGCAACAGTCCTTCTGCACCCAAGTCTCCAACCTCTACTCACTGCAACATTTCTTCTGCACCCCAGTCTCCAAACTCTGCTCTCTGTAATGATTCTTCTGCACCAAAGTCTCGAACCTCTGCTCTCCGCAACAATCCTTCTGCACCTCAGTGTCCAAACTCTTCTCTCTGCAAAGATCCTTTGGCACCCCAGTCACAAACCTCTGCTCGCTGCAACAGTCCTTGTGAACCCCAGTCTCCAACATTTGCTCTCTGCAACAGTTCCTTCAGTACCTCAGTCTGAAAACTCTGCTCTCTGCAATAATCCATCTGCACCCCAGTCTCCAACCTCTTCTCTCGGTACCGCAGTCTCCAACCTCTGTTCTTTGTAAGGGTCCTTATGCACCCCAGTATCTAACCTCTGCTTTCTGTATCAGTTGTTGTGCACCACAGTCTCAAAATTCTGCCGTCTGTAAGAGTCCTTCTGCGACTCAGTCTGCAACCTCTGCTCTCTGCAACAGTCCTTGTGCACCCCAGTCTCCATCCTCTGCTCTCTGCAACATTCCTTCCGCATCCCAGTCTCCAACATCTGCTATCTGCAACAGTCATTCTCCACCCCAGTTTCCAAACTCTGCTCTCTGTAAGAGTCCTTCTGTACTGCATTCTCGAAACTCTGCTCTCTTTAAGGATACTTCTGCACCCGAATCTCCAAACTCCGCTTTCTGTATCAGTAATTCTGCACTCCAGTCTCCAAACTCTGCTCTGTGTAATTGTCCTTCTGCACCTTAGTCTCTAACGTCTGCTCTCTGCTACAGATTTTCTGGACCACAGTCTCCATCATCTACTCTCTGCAACAGTTCTTCTGCACCCCAGTCTCCAACCTCTGCTCTTTGTAAGAGTCTTCTGTACTAAAGACTCCAACATCTGCTCTCTTTAATGGTCCTCCTGTACCCCAGTATTCAACCTCTGCTTCTTGAATCATTTCTTCTGCACTTCTGTCTCAATCCTCTGCTCTCTATAACAGTCCTTCTGAATCTCAGTCTCCAACATCTGCTCTCAGCAACAGTACTTTCTGCACCCAAATCTACAACTTCTGCTTTATGCATAAGATATTCTGCACCCCTGTATCCAACCTCTGCTCACTGTAACAATCCTTCTACACCCCAGTCTCCAAATTCTGCTCTCTGCAGCAGTCCTTCTTAACCCCAGTCTCCAAACTCTGCTAGCTGTAATATTCTGCTGTACCCCAGTCTCCAAACTCTACTCTCTGTAACAGTTCTTCTGCACCGCAGTCTCCAAACTCTGCTCTCTGTTACAATCCTTCTGCACCTCAGTCTCCAACCTCTGCTCTCTGCAATGGTCCTTCTGCAACACTGTCTTAAACCTCTGTTCTTGCAACAGTCCTTCTGCTCCCCAGTCTTCAACCTCTACTTTCTGTATCAGTCCTGCACTCCAGTCTACAATCTCTGCTCTCTGTAAGAGTCCTTCAGAACCTCAGTCTCTATCCTTGCTCTCTGCAACAGTCCTTATTCAACCCAGTCTCTAACCACTGCTCTCTGCAACAATCCTTTTGCACCCCAGTCTCCAAAGTCTGCTCTCTACAACAGTCTTGGAAAGAGACGCTCATTCCACGCTACTGTGACACACATTCAGGAACAGCTGTCTAAAAGCCTGCACACACAGCTCCTGGCACCAAGGAGATTAGTTCCTGCCTCTACAGGGCTGGTTTGCTGCTGCTGCTATGGGATCCTAAACAACCCACTTTCATCCTTTTATTTCTTCCTCTCTGCCTAGTGTTTTGCTGATCTTGACAGAACCTCTTAAAATGGAGGCCTGCAGTCGGGGGAATTTGGGAAACGAGGTTCTCGTACTTTCTGTCCCTCTGGTGTGGGGAGAACACACAAGGACAAAGATGGTGCTGAACACCCACACAAGGTGTCCAACATACTTGAACCTGAAAGTTGGAAAAGGGTGTTTGTGAAAAGAGAGGAGAGAAAGGAGTCTCAGAGATTTTAAAAGCGGGAGTTGGAGTTTAAGCTCCAGATACAGACTCTCTAACCAGGTGCCTACAAGTCCCTGGGAGGCATCTTTTACAAGATGACTGTATACTCCAATTTGAAGATAGGTCTAGACTTTAATCATGCAAAGGGATTCACACCCTCCAGCCAGCTTACTAAGGGCACTCTGGACCTTGTTGCTCCTCAGGCTGTGAATGACGGGGCTCAACAGAGAGCTCACCACACAGAAGAGCACAGAGACAAGGGTGTTCATGTCCAGCCTTCTCTGGGCCTGTCATAGTGGAAGTTGGCTGTTCCATAGAAGACCACCACGACAGTGAGGAGGGACACACAGGTGGAGAAGGCCTTACTACTGCCCTGGGCAGAAGGAATCCCCAGGATGGCCGCCATGATGAGTGCATAGGAGCCTGCAGTGAAGAGGCAGGGACTCAGGCCCATGGTGGCACTGACCACGTGGAGCGCAGACTTGTTGACAGAGGTGTCTGAGCAGGAGAGCTTCAGGAGCAATGGAGTGTCACAGAGAAAGTGGCTGAACTTTCTCTGTGGCTGAACTTTCTCTGTGGCTGAACAATTCACCAGCCCAAAGAGCCAGGACCCAGTCACCAGGCTAACACAGACCTTCACACTCATGATGACTGGGTACTGAGGAGGACGGCAGATGGCCACACAGCAGTTATACTGGTCACACAGCCAGTAAGAAGCCTTCTGTGCCAGCACTTGTCACCAAAAAGAAGATCTGGGAAAGGCAGCCCTCATAAGAAATGGCCTTATTCTCCCAGAAGAAGTTCACCAGCAGTACTGGGAGGGTGGTGGATGTTTAGCAGACGTCCAAGAAGCTCAAATTGCTGAGAAAAAAGTACATTGGAGTGTGGAGAGCAGGACTGACCCTGGTGGCCACTATTATGAGCATGTCCCGCAGGAGAGTGGTCAGGTAAATGACCAGAAAGAGCAGAAAGAACCAGCCCTGTAGGTTGGAGTGGTTGGAAAATCCCAAGAAGATGAATTCAGTGACAAATGATTGATTGCTCATTTCCAATGGTATCATAGCTACAAAACAGAGAAAAAGAGACCATGACGAGAATGGACTGAGAGCACCCCAAACAGGCTTGTTAATCTGCAGCATCATGGCAAATAATATTGTATACAGAGATGCCTGGACTCTGGAAAGAGACGTATAGGAGTGAGTTTAGAGAGAGCATAACTTCTCACAGACTTTTGCATGGGTGCTTTTTTGTAAGAATAAATGGAGACTTGGTCAAAATGCACAACCAGCTATCAACCCCTGTGTCTCATTGAATCTGCAGTATCTCCCTCCTAACATTGGGCTTCACTGTGATGAATTCTTTTTTGTATGTCTGTTATTTCAAGTAATAAGTTTTCATTGTGGAAAAATAAGGGAAATGCTGAAAGTTATTCAGAAGAATAGAACAGGTCACAAAATCAAAGCTCTCTTTGCATTCATCCCATTCTACTTCTATCTATCTTTAAAATATCCAAAGCAAAATTTCCCAATATTGTTGTACTCTATTTAGTTGTTTGCCTTGTAATCTTGATTTCCTAACATGAAATTAAGTTAATATCTCACTTTTTATTGAACATAGGAATCTTCCATTCCATTTACTATCATAAATATTGGAATAGAAGCTTTCATACATATGTATCTGTGATCATCTCTGATTATTTCTTAAAAGTAAAATTATAAGTCACCTGCTTTTAAATACATTGATATATTTTTTTCAGTAGAAACTTTTATTTTTTTAAGTTTTATAAGATACAAAAAATTTTGACAATTGGTATATACTTAGGTATTTTTCTTCTTTTGTATTATAAGATTTACCTCACCAAACATTACATTTCCTGAAAAAAAAATGATTGATACAATTACTGATTTTCTATCATGTTACCCATGCTAATCCGTGATCCATTTTTTTGAACTAAAATTTATTTTACTTTTTTAATCTTAAATGAAAAATATTATAGTAAAACAGTAGGCTCTTGGTCCAGATATATGTGGATTGAAATCCATCTGTTGTTTACTAGATGTTGTTTGTAAGAAAGTCAGCTCATCTCTATTCCTCAGTTTGTTCCTTGCTTAGGATATTAATGATGTCTATTTCACAACTGCTGAAAGAAGTTTTGAGATAATATAAGCTATGTGTCTGGCACATTACATTTACTCAATGCCTTTTATCAAGTTAGAAAATGTCTATCCATTTTTTACTAGTAGTTTTTTTTTTTTTTTTTTTGGTGTATGTGTGCTGGTTTTGGAATTCAGAGCCTTATGCATACTAAGCATGCACTCTACCACTGGACTTTGCCCCTAGTTTTATTTAGTTATACTTTTTATCATAAGTAGATACTGAATTTTCTTATTTTCTCTGAATCTTTTGAAATGATATATATTTTTTCTTATTTAGTCTGTTACTATGGAAATTCGGTTGATTGAATTTTTGAATATTGAACCAGCCTTGCATTCTGGGATTTATCTCAATTGACTGTAATGTTATCCTTATTCTATATGGCTGAGTTTAGTTTGTTAATATTGTTCCCTGCTACCTTTTGTGTATTCTATTTTTGCTGTTCTCCAGAGATAATCTATTTCTTTAAAAATTCTCAGCTGTATTTTCAGTCAATGCATGTTAGTGGACTAGTGGGAAACAGAAAAGGGATTTCTGAAGTTTCCAGGAAGCCCTGCCTTAGGTACTGTAAACTCAGTCACAGAAATATGGCCTTCACAGTGACCCACTTTCTAGCAATATGGCTGAGCCTAGTTCTTATTCCTCCCGACGTTAGACATTTCGGTCTGTTCCTTTCCATAGCTGCAAAGGTTTTCCGTTGAGTGTCCTAAAGTAACAGTTTCTTTTACTATTGCCCCTGAAGATTACAGCTTTTGTTCTATGCAAAAAATCAGGAAATGGGTCTGGGAGAAGTTTTGGCTGCTGTTGCTGTTCTTTGTCCCTCCACCTATCCAATAAATGATACCGTTAAAGACACTTTCTAAGAATGCTTAGCTATCTTCCTGGGAGCATTTGGTGGAATCCATGGAGAAAAAGAAAAAAAAAAAAACATCTTATGTCTATAGCCCTCTGGGTCTTTATGCTCTTAAACCAGTCTATACTAAGTCTTTAGCAATCCATTAACTATTTTTTATTTGAGTTTTTTTTTATAAATAAACTCCTATGTATCTAGTGGGTTCTCCCATAGTTAAAAAAATGCCTGGATTATTTTTGTTGCTTATCTCTCCCTAGACTTCGGTTAGTTGTTTGCCTTATAATAATCATACCTAATAAAATCAAGGAAAGTCATTAATTTGCATTTTCTTCTGCTCTTTTTGGTTATTATAATGATGAAAACAACATGCTTTCTAGCTATTTCGATAGATACTCAAGGTGAAATTTGAAGTCTATACACTTACTTTTCAAAAATATTTAGTAATTTCGAATTTAGTTAAATATGTAGTTATTCTATCAAAACAATCTCATTCCTAGTATATTTCCAAGGAAATTAATGCACAGTTCACGAATATTCTTGTGTAAAAATTCATAATAACTCAAACAAATATTATGTCTTCAGCAGGACAGAAGACAAATCACGCTTTATCATGCAGTAGATTAATTCAGTTACTTTAGAAACACAAATACTGGAACATTAATAACATTGACAAATATAAAAAAAATTTTCTGGGTGAAAAAAGCCAGATACAAAATATATACTGTATGTTTCCTTTAAATAAACTTCAAAAATTAGCAAAACAGCTATAATGGTCAATTAATAATGGTCGTCTTTTTTTTTTTTGAGCTAAGGGGTGATATCAGTTGAAGCATGAAGGAATTTTCTAAGGTGATGGAAATGTTTTGCATCCTGATTTTTTGTAGTTCATATATATGTAAAATATTATAAATCTGTTCACGTTAGATCTGTGCATTCTTTGAGTACAAATTATAGTTCAATTTTTTAAAAATAGCCTTATTTTAAAAATAAGGAATTAATGGGGAAGAGTGGTACCTGCCTGTAATCCTAGTTACTTGGGAGACTAAGGCAGAAGGATCATAAATTTGAAACTCTGCAAGGCGTTCCGCTCCAAATAATTTGAAAGGCTGGGGATATAGCTTCATGATAGAGTGCCACTAGGTTCAATCCCCAGTACTGCAGTAAGTAAGTAAGTAAGTAAATTGATAAATAGAAGTGAAAGCATATTTTCAAGATGATTTTTAACTCAGGATTGGTTGGAACTACATCTAAATATTTTTTTAGGTCTCTAAGAGGTTAAGTAATTTCTCCCATTTTTTGCATTTCTCTACTCCTTTTTTTACCACAGTGATAGTCCAGGACATATCACATTTTACAAGTGACATCAGTTGTTTCCTGATCACGATCTGTTTGAAGCAGTGAATGTGATTGGTGGGTGAATTTGGTCTGTATCACAGATAGAAAGCCTTGCTTACCATGATAGATGGTCATGTGCATGTGTGTGTGTGTGTGTGTGTGTGTGTGTGTGTGTGTGTGTCTGTGTGTGTGTTATTGGTTGTGGGATTGGTCTTGACTGCGAACCCTGTTTTATAGTTAGTGGGATTGCAAGTTGGCATCTCAGGAAACATTGATGGCAGACATCTCAAAAAATATAGCAGGAATCTGCCATCTAAGGCTCAGCAAGCTCAGAACACTTGGTTATCCTAATTGCTATAAATGGAAAGACCCTCACTATTGAGCTTCTCTGAGAGCTGCATCACACTGGGGCGGGAGGAAGGAGCCCATTTCCATAGAGATGAACCCTGTTTCTATGGAGACTCCAGCTAGGCTTCAAGGGGCTGGTGGGATAGTACCAGTGAATGCTGCCAAGCCCTGGGTCATTCTGAGGAGCCTGCTACTTCAGGGGAGGTGGCAGGGTATCAGCCTATGGGGCCGGGATAAGGCTTTGTGAAGCTGTGTCAGGCCTGATTTCTAAGCAAGGTACTTGGCAATAGAAACCTCGGAAAACGACCCACCCCCCACCATGCCATGGGCCACCAGAGAGCCCAGGTGTGTCTCTGGAAGACAGGCTTGGGTATGAGCATGGACATCAATGATTGCAGAGTATCAACAATAGGGGACCATAAATCTCTTTCAGGTGAGTGCAGACTGAAAACAGGGACATCTGGCGGGAGAAAGACTGGGTTTTAGAAAATCATCAGAACTCTAGGTCTAGAGAAGGGGTTGAAAACTGTGAAACCTGGTTTCCCAGGTTTTAGACACACCTGTTTAGTTTAAAAGAGTGATCTTAGTGCTAAAACAAGATCAAAATGAAGTGGTCTGTATCTGAAGACATGCTGTGTTAAAGGTGGGAAAAAATCTCTGAAGCCCTCATGAAGAAGGATATGGAGAACTTTAAAGTCTTAGTTGAAGAGGACACGGTAAAGACAACAAATCAGTTTGGGCAGGCTGGCTAGCTGTTGGGATCACTCAGGAAAACAGGAATATGTGAGGAATAGCAGATGTAGAGGAGGCTTTGGTTGATTTGATTTGAGTAATGTTGAATGTGAGTTATCTGTGGGATAATCACGTGGAAATGCCCTTCACAGACAGCCTAGAACTGCAGGTGTGGATTTGGAAGTCATTGTCTTGAAGGCAACTGTTACAGCAAAGGGTTAATATGAAATCTCCCAGGAGAATAGAGAAAGTAGAGAAGGAAATATAGAAAGTAGGAATTCTTGTGATACTTGGTGTTCACGAAAATTGTAGTAAAAGTTTATCCAGAAATGACTAAAAACACCACACTATCAAGTTCAGTTGTAGGTATTCTTTCTCTAAATAATTTCCCTAAACAAGAGGTTACCTTATTAGCATTGATTTATAATAAGTCAACTTTGAAATGGAGCTGGCAGCTACATGTACTTGACATTTCTTACGTTCTCTGTTTTCTCTATCAACTACCTGGATGAACTTCAAGTCATTTAGAAATCAGTGACATGTACTTTCTTTTAACTCCCCGTATCAAAAAGGTCAATATGACAATGTCTTTTATAGGTAGATATCTAGAGGTTTAAAAAAAATCAAATTCCACATAGAGGGCAGTTCCAGCAGATTTTATTATGGGAAATTGGTACATGGTCTGTGAAATTGTAAAAGGGAAAACTAAACGTAAATGTTCAGGGATTTAAAAATACAATCTCTGAAGTTGTGAATACTGTTATTGTAAAGGTCTTAAATATAAAGGTCAGTTCAGGAGAGACAATTTCATGGGGCATTAATAAAATCTCCCAATGTATGTTTATATAATTTTATCTACATATAAGATTTTCTTTGGTTTTACTGGCTAATTTCTTGTAGGTCAAGGGTGTGGGGAAGGGTGAAGCATGATACCCAAACAATTTTCCTTATCCTCTATGCTCTTTATTAATGTAGAGCATTAGATTGAATTATCATCATGGTCACCATTAGAATCCATTATTAACAATCATAACTCATGAATGACACTTTGTGACACAATATGTACTTGCTCCTTAGAATTTATATAATGCAGCATAGGAATTAGATCAACTTAATAGTAAACCCTCTGCTCTGCAATAATTATAACCATAATCATCATAATAATCTAGGGCATATTTCATAGAAAAACAATTTGAGTGTGAGTCTTCTTAGATTGCTTCAATACACATAAATGCCTGACTTTAAAAACCTTGTTTAATGTAGTTTAAAAGTGGCATGTTTTCTGTAAAAATTATATTGAATTTCGGATAATCCATTCTATCAAAACTCAGTGAATTTCTTTGAATTGATGAATTTTTACATACCTGAATCCAATCAGGATTTTTCAAATTGAGTAACAAATAGATACACACATTAGATAAAAATACCTAACAATAATTAAATGCCTATAAGACTTTTACATGCATTAACTTATTTGGTTTACACAACAACCTATAAGATAACCTATTATCCCCATTTTACAGAAAAAAGAATTAAATTAATGCACAATATATTAATGCAAGTAGGGAAACATGAATGAATCCCTTTAATTTGCATAATGTACATTAATTTGTACATTTAATATGTGTTAACAATTATGATATAAAAAACAAAAAAAATTGACTCAGAAAGTTTATCATGTAATAACTATTATTTGTAGTTATACTTTGTTACCTGATGATAATACCATATATTAGTAACTGTCTTATTATCTTCAATGCCCAGACGTTCTTGTCTTTGGTTCTAATAATTCAGTGCACATGATAAATAGGCCAATACAGCTTTCATTAAAATTCCAAATCTCAGGGCCTTAAGAAGCTTAAACTAATTTTAAAAACTAATTATAAACAAAATAAAATAAATAATTCTAGAGTCTTAAAAGAAGAACTTTTTTTTTTTTTTTGCTTTGGCAATAAATGAAATGTTTTGCTGACTAACCTTAGGGATTCATTTCCTCAAACAAAAAAAAATGGGCATGACCAAAATGAGGAAGAATGGTGTGATCATGATAACCCTTATGCACATCAAGGAAACAATGATTCCTATTTGATCTCAATAGCACAAGCAATGATTAAAATTTTTAAAACCAATTTTACTGTTGCCCAGTAAATTGCTTAACACACACACACACACACACACACACACACACACACACTCACACACACACACACACAGTACAAGGTCAATTTATTCAGAAAAATATCTGAATGATTTCAGGTGCTTGTGGCAATGTGAATTTATTACTGTGAAATCTATGAGCTATCTGGCCTTGCCCAGAGTTGTCCTCATATCCTTCCATGTGGTGTGCGTGCTTGGAGCCGAGGGAAAGATCAGAGGTCATTGTGCAGAACAGGTGGCCTCAGTCAGTGTGTTCCAAGTGTTGCCAGTGATGCTGGTCCAAGGACACACTTTTGGGGAGGCTGGGCTCTTTCACCTAACATGCAGGGATGCCCTTACCCCTAACTGGTAGGTTTAAAATATTAACAAATTCACCAGAAAAAAGCCTCCCTCCTGTCTTGGAGATTCAGCACTCAATTCAGCATTTAACATCGCTTTTAGTTCTGTTTTTTTAGGGCCGGGGTGTAGGGGGCAGTTACCGGAGATTGAACTCAGGGGCTTGACCACTGAGCCACATCCCCAGCCCTATGTTATTTTATTTAGAGACAGGGTCTCACTCAGTTTTTTGGTGCCTTGTTTTTGCTGAGGCTGTCTTTGAACTCAATATTCTCTTGCCTCAGCCTCCTGAGCTGCTGGGTTACAGGCGTGCACCACTGTGCCAGCTCTTTCAGTTCTTTTTATTTCACCTGTGCTTTTTCTAGCATAAAGGAGAAAGGGAAGACAAATTATTACCTGTTACGATATGTCAAGGCATTTTAGTTATAAAATTCTTCAAAATAAAAAATTCTCTTTTCCATTTAGGATTTTAAAATTTCTTTTCGTGGTAGTGGTTAGTTTCAATTCAAACCAATTTTGTTCCTATACAGGGTCAAATTTAGTCCTAAGCCAGATCTACTAAGAAACCCAAAGAGGATAAGATCTGATCCCTGTCCTGCTGCGCCCCTTCCCTGACTCAGTCAATGGAAAGGCCCTACTGAGGTGGATGGCGCAAGGCGTCCATCCTCTGGAAGAGCGCAGTATGTTTCTGGGAATTTGCTGATTTGTTTTTGTATTCCTTTAATGAGTATAGTTTTGATTTCTCATATGATTATTAAGTATAAAGGAAAAATCATGACTTTCCCAATTAATGCAACTACTTCTAAAGCATAGATCTGTTTGCTCTAAATGCAATGATTCAGCTGTGGAGTGTAAATTGTTAATGTCTAAAGAAAAACTCCCTGTATTCTTGTCAAGGAAGTTTTTGAGAAATTAAATTAAAATCTAGAGAAGGAAAATTAATGTTAAGAAGATAGATTAGTCCTTAGTACTGGGCAACTTGTTCTTGTTCCTGTGCACAATGGTTTGTGATCTTACTTTTGTTTGATTACAACTAATAACAAATCAACTACTTGCCGTAACCATGGCACCGGTTCCAGTCAGTAAGTCAAGAAAGAATAGTCAAGGTATAGGCCAATAGTTTGGGACATTTGTAACTATTATTAAAAGTTAACTAAGCAGAAACAGCTCGAAGCAAAACTCGAACTGAAAGTACAAATGCTTGCTTATGCATAAGCCAAGATACATTCTTCTATTCTGATTGTAGCTACGTAATATTTTGTTTTGTTTGAATAATGATTCCTGTTTTGTAACCACAAAGTACTGTAAGCCTGCCAAAATTAAAAGTATATATGATCAACTTCACAAGTAAATATTGGGATCAACACCTTCACTTTGGTGTCTGTGTTGTTTCACCACCCCCTCTTTCGCAGACTCCTCACCATCCGTTTGTCTCCTGAGACCCCCTGTTGGAGCTGGTCTCCGACACTGTCCTTCAACCAACTTACAATCTAATGGGAAGATGAACTCAATATGTGCAGGAAACTTGGTAACAATTCTATGTAATCTACAAATTATCATTTTCTCTTAGTGTTTGCTTGGGCAGCTCTGGGAAAGAAGCACTTAATACTTGTCAAAGCCCCTCATTCCATCTTGAATATGCGCTCCTCCAGGTCCTAGTTGGGCCTCTCAATTGTGTTCTAAACACTACGGCAACACCTTGTGTAAATGTGCACTCAGTAAAGGTTTGAAGAATAAAGAAGGTCTGTAAAGTACATCCATGGAGCAGAGTTTTTAAAAGATTCTTTAAAGATGGTACTGTGTGGGACCTAAAAGATCTAACAGAGACTTCACAGAGGAAAGAGGACATTTCTGTTCAGTGGTTCTGGTACAGATCTTGCTGAGAAAAATAAAGCCTCTGTGGGCATAAGTTAGGCAGCATAGCCCAGCGGCTTCTGAGGAACTCAGGGTCTTCTGTCTCCTAAACATATCCCTTATGTAGAGCATCGGCTCAGTTCCCACAGAACAAGCTGCTCTGCATCTTTCTTTCCCAATCAGTCATCTCAAAGTCAGGTGACCGAGAATGAAGTCACTTATGACTGACCCGAAAATATAATATTTCTAAAGGAGGGGGGTTGTGTATGAAGTGGATTACTTAAAAGCTACAGGGATATATTACAGTTAATAAATTGTTTGCAACTCCCCTCCCCAAGCATCCATGTGTTCTAAGATAAAGATAAAAACCCCTAGTTAGTAAATGAATACGTTTCTAAACATAACTTCTTCTACAATAATGATTTTTATTTAAACAGATATTTTGGTAGGTCTATTGTTATGCTATATTGTATCATAATGGGAATGTGTCCCTATACTTTCTCCATAAAAATTATTCCTTTCTGTCCTGCTCATCAAAAGCAGAGGATTAACACTTAGCATTATCTATTGTTTTCAATAAGTAATTTTCCACACACATCATCTCACTTAATGAATTTAGGCATCCCAGGGTTTCTGGTTATGTTTTGGGTTTTCTTCCAGTACTGGAGGCATCATGCTAAATCCCTCAGGTTTTGTGATAACCTCTGAAGTTATTTCTACTCTGGCAATACAAATAGTATTGTGGAAACTTAGACACACATAGAAAAGGTGCTACGATAGGTCATTACATAAATGCCATCAAAATGGTAATGAAAATATGTACCATATTCTGTAATATGTTTTTAAGTTGTAGGTATATCCTGATTTTGGGATAGTGTTTTTGAAAATTGTGATGGTAAATAAACTACTTACCAGCAACTCTCACAGAGAGGCATAGATTTCTGGTTTTGGTGTGGCCCTTGCTGCTCTCCATACTAGCACCTGGGCTGCAAAGAAAGCTCTTGGTAAAACTGGCTGTTGGTCTCCATTCACCACAAAACGGACTTGTTATTCTGAAAGTTGCCTGTCGCATATCTGTGGCCTTATTAAGGAGTCAAAATCCTCTGATCTCTCACAATTCATTTTCCTGTGATGGACATTTATAGAGGTCTGGGGCTGACCTGTTGAAAATATGCATCCAGCCTTTCCTCTGCAGCTGCTCTGGGACTCCTCAGTGTGCAAACACAACTCAAGGGCAATGGCTTGAGTTCAACTGCAACAATAGAGAACAGTTAATTCGCTGTTGGATTCATTAATGTCTTGGCAATCACCTGTTCCCAGCATGCAGCGAAAAGATCAGCATCCTCTCTCTTCTGGGATGTGGGTGAGCAAAGTTCAGAGTGAGATTTCTGCTAAGACGTTGTGGGTGGCTGAAACCTCAAGACTGCCTTCCCTTCCCGCTAGGGATAGAAGAGCTCAGGGTGGGTATACACTTATTGGGATGGATTTCACATGGCATATGAATTTTTTCCTTCATGTTACATACTTTGCCAGATGGACAGATATCAGAAGCCACAATATTAAAAGCATCCCCACAATCTTCAGCTGATCCACTCCTGCTAAGGGCTGATCCCTTACCAAACCCTGTATTACTTTGTGCCCCTTAATTTTATGATCCTGCTCATGACCTGGTGAAGAAATTGTTTGCTATGGAGTTTAAAAGTAGGGAAAAAAAAGAGTCATCAAACAACTCTTTCGGGCACAGATGGAGAAAAGACAACAAGCTTGAAAATCTTGTAGTATTTTACTGCACAAAAATAAAAATAAAAGAATTAGATAAAAGTTAAGTCTCTAAAACTTAAAATTTTCCATAATACAATGGGGTTTTCCTTATGCTTAGGAGAGACACTTTAACAGTACTCCTCAAATATCTTAGAATGATTAGCCATCAGGAAAAGGTAAAGCTAAAGCACATTTGAGGAAGCACTTCACACATTCCAGGGTCTTCACAATAAAAGGAATGATAATGATGTGTTGTTAAGGGAGTGAGGAAATCAGAAGCTTTATTCACCACTCTTAATAATAAGGTAAGCTGGATCCACTGGTCTGAAAAAGATCTGGAACTTCTTCATAAAGTTAAATGTGGAGTTAATGATCCACCTCTTCCACTCCTACTTACAAACTCAAGATAAATAAAAAAGTTGTCCACCAATGATTTCTACATTAATGTTCATATAATGTTCATATTATATATAATGTTCATATTATATATACAAATCTTATTCATATTAGTCAAAAAGTGAAAATGACCAGGCAGGTCTGTAATCTAGCTACTCAAGAAGCTGAGGCAGAAGGATCACAAATTCAGGGACAACGTGGGCAAATTTACAAGACCCTGTCTCAAAACAAAATTTTTAAAAGGGTTGGGCTTTGGCTTAGTGGTAGAACATTGTTTAGTGTGCAGGAGGCTCCGGGTTAAATCTGCAGTAGGACACGCACACAGACACAAAGTAAAAATTACTATCCAGTGGGAAATGAACAAAGAAATGTGGCATTTTCATAAAATGGAAATCAGTCACAATAAGGAGGAATAAACTAAAATACTTATACAAGCTACAATATAACTGAAAATTGCAAACATCCTAAGTGAACGGAGTCAGATCCAAAAGGCGTATATGGTATTACTTCATTAAAAATATCCACAGAAACTCGAGTGTATACATGGGTCTTTCCACATGTGAAGGAGAAACACAGAAATGGTGTTTATTTAAAACTTACAATCAAGATCCATTAAGAAAATGCAAGTCAAAGTCACATTGCACATAGCACTTCACATTCACTAGTGTTGGCTAGAGCTGCAATATTGGGGAAAAGGAGATTGACTTCTTTGGGTATAGGCTTTTTTTGGAGAGAAAAGTAATAAAAAATATTCTGAAATACCTGTAAATTAGAGAACCCAGGTGAGGTCACAATGTGTCACATACTTAGCACAGTGTGCTTTTCCTGGTTGGAGGGGCACCAAGTGGTCATGAGACACTGTGTATGGAGAGAGCGCTCTTGTAATTGCTGCTGAAGAGTTCACATATTTCTACAATTAAGACATTTCCTAGAATAAAACCATCATCTTGTTCTAATCTCACTATACATCCTATCTCCCAGCAAACTTCCTCAGGGCACTCTGGACCTCGTTGCTTCTCAGGCTGTGAATGATGGGCTTCAACATGGGGGTCACCGCACAGAAGAGCACAGAGACCAGGATGTCTGTGTCAAGCCTTCTCTGGCCCTGTAATAGTGGAAGTTGGCTTTTCCATAGAAGACCACCACGACAGTGAAGGGGAATGCACAGGTAGAGAAGGACTTCCTCCTGCTCTGGGCAGAGGGAATCCCCAGGATGGCCGCTATGATGAGTGCGTAGGAGCCTGCAGTGAAGAGGCAGGGGCTCAGGCCCATGGTGGCACTGACAACGTGGAGCGCAGACTTGTTGACAGAGGTGTCTGAGCAGGAGAGTTTCAGGAGCAATGGGGTGTCACAGAGAAAGTGGCTGCTCTGGTAGGGCCCACACAGAGTGACTGTGATTGCCAGCACTGTGTGTGTTACCCAATTCACCAGCCCAAAGAGCCAGGACCCAGTCACCAGGCTAACACAGACCTTCACACTCATGATGACTGGGTACTGAGGAGGACAGCAGATGGCCACACAGCAGTTATACTGGCCACACAGCCAGTAAGACGCCTTCTGTGCCAGCACTTGTCACCAAGAAGAAGATCGGGGAAAGACAGCCCTCATAAGAAATGGCCTTCTTCTTCCAGAAGAAGTTCACCAGCAGTACTAGGAGGGTGGTGGATGTGTAGCAGACGTCCAAGAAGCTCAAATTGCTGAGGAAAAAGTACATTGGAGTGTGGAGAGCAGGACTGACCCTGGTGGCCACTATTATGAGCATGTTCCCCAAGAGAGTGGTCAGGTAAATGACCAGAAAGAGCAGGAAGAACCAGCCTTGTAGGTTGGAGTGGTTGGAAAATCCCAAGAAGATGAATTCAGTGACAAATGATTGATTGCTCATTTCCAATGTTGTCATAGCTACAAAACAGAGAAAAAGAGACCGTGATGAAAATGGACTTAGAGTACCCCAAACAGGCTTGTTAATCTGCAGCAACATGGCAAATAATATCGAATGAAAAGCAGCCTAAAGACTGATGACCTGTGGGAGTGGTATCAGGGAATTACACCCATGGAGCTGCACACATTTGCAGGGGTGATGGTGGGTTGGAGTAACCAGAGAATTGCTAGAAGCCAACAGAAAGCCATTCGAACTCATCATGGTGTGAAGTCATTTCTCACTGTCTCAGTAATCTCTGTCTCCTGTTGTCTTTTTATGTAAAAATAGGATTTTTGGAGAAGTTCATTTTCATTGCAAATGTTTAGAAAAAAATTTACAAAGCAGAGTCATCATTTGCAGAAGCAGTCGGTGATGCCTTCAGTGTTTTCCAATGTAGAGTTTTTCTCATTTTACATCAATCTTGATCTCTGTGTTCAGAAAGGCAGAAGTTAACTATTCCTGTACAAAGCTGAAATTATCAGGGCCAGAGCAAAATAGAGGAAAGAAGTTCATGAAGTGGGGTTGGACTGGCTATCTTAAGTATACAGGGAAGATCAGTGGAGTAGAAGGAGAATTAGAGGGCGGAGAGGTTTGGAAAGTGAGGAAATGTGAAAAGTCTTTACGCAGATCATGTTATGTGCACATGGAAGTCTAATACAGGGGACTGCACCTGTATGTATATGTAGAAAGCACCAGTGAGAAATTAACAGATAAATGACCCAAAGAAAGATTAGTAGAGAAAGGAGAATGGGGGCTGGAAGGGGAGGGAGATGGGGGGTGGGGACTGAATGAAGTAAATCAGATTCCATGCACGTAGGGTCTTTTCCAAATCAACCCAACTTCTATGTATAACTATTATGCTCTAAAAAAAAATTTAAGAAGATGACATGATCGTATCAACAAAGAGTGAGATTTGAATTCTTCTTGACCTATTTGTATACCTTTAATTTCTTTCTTTTGTCCAATGGCTCTGGCAATTTCAAGGATGAAGTTGAATAGAAGTGGTGAAAGAAGGGGCACCCTGTCTGCTTCAGGTTTTTAGAGTGAATGCTTTCAACCTTTCTCCACTTAGAATGATGCTGCCTTGGGTTTAGCATAGATAGATTTTACAATGCCTTTACAATGTTTCTTCTGTCCCTAGTGTTTCTACTGTTTTCACAGGTAGGAGTGGTATATTTTGTTAAATGCTTTTTCTGCATCTATTGAGATGATAAATAAACTTACATCTCTCTTAAATAAACTTAATCTCTCCCCTTTGACTAAACATTCAGATCATCTACAGTCCTATATATATTTTAATGAACATTTTCCTACATAAACATATGTGACCATTTCGAATTATCTTTTCAGAATAAAATTTAAATCTGACATAAAAATTTGTTGTGCAGTTTCTATTTAAAACTACCTCATGGGAGAAATTATATTAAGTGAAATAAGCCAGACATATAAAGAGAAATAGCAGTTTTTCACTTCTTTGTGGAAGCTAAAAAGTTGATCTCAGAGAAGTAGGGAGTAGAGCAGTGGTCATTGGATCCTGGGAGAGAATCACAAAAATCATTGTGAGTCTGATTTCTCAAAGACGCATGTGAAGGACTGCCTGAAACATGCCCTCTGAGTGTGGTCTTTAAAAAAAAATAAGAGTGGACTTCTAACAGGGTCCTCAGAAACTCTCTCTTCTCTCCTCAGTGGGCAGCAAGAGGTCCATGGGTCTGGCTGCCTAGGAGCTAGCTGTGGTGTGCAAATGGGCAGGACCAGGACGGCTGGAGAATCTCAATAATCACTAGTAGACCACATTCTCGGTGAGGGCAGGCTGGAAACAGGCCATCCAAAAGGAAATGGCTTGAGCTCTGAAAATGACAGAATCTGTGGATAGGAAACGGTTGTGGGTCCAATCCACTAATAACACCTACTCCCTGTGTCAGTCCACAGTTGCCACAGTTACAGCAGGCATGACCAGAACAACCCAGAGGGGGAGATGCACTCTGGCCTTCTGGCTTAAAGGTTTGGTCTGGGGCCAGCTAACCCATTGCTGCCGGCCTGAGATTATGTGGGATGCCGATGTGGAAGGTAAAAAGAAGGGAAGCGTCCCTAGCTCATGGCAGCCAGAAGGTTAAGGCTGGAAAGGGGACAAGAGGAGACAGTTCGCAGGGGACAAGATGTAATTCCCCAGGGCATGTCCCCAGCCACACTCCACCTGCCCACATTTTTCTCAGTACAGTGGGCCTTTCAGATAATTAACCCACAAAATTGATGGATCCACAGATTAGGTCACAAGTCTCACAGTCTAATCATTTCACCTCTGAACACTGCTACTGTGGCTGACCCTGAGCTTTTGGTGGGGGGATACCTTATTTCTAAGCCATAATAGTCTCTACAGTCCATGTGCTTTGGTTAGAATACCTTCATGTAGTCAGGGAGAGTAATCAGTGCCAAAACAAGATTAAAAGGAAATATCTGGTAACTGAAGATGTGACATTTGGAGCTTGGGGAAAAGCTTCTGCAATTCAGTCTCCAACCTCTGCTCATTGCAACGATACTTCTGCACCCCGGTCTTCAAAATCTGCACTCTGTAACAGTCATTCTGCACCCCAGTCTTCAAACTCTGCTCTCGGTAACAGGCCTTCTGCACCCCAGTCTACAATCTGTGCTCTCTGCAATGATCCTTCTGTACCCAGTGTCCAAACTCTGCTCTCTGTAACAGTCCTTCTTCACCCCAGGATCAAACATCTGCTCTTTGAAACAGTCCTTCTTCACCTCAGTCTGAAAACTCAGCTCTCTGCAAAATTCCTTCTGCACCTCAGTCTCCAACCTCTGTTCTCTGCAATGATTCTTCTGCATCCCAGTCTACCACATCTGCTCTCTGCAATGGTCCTTCTGCACCCCAGTCTCAAAACTCTGCTCTCTGTAACAGTCCTTCTGTATGACATTCTCCAACCTCTTCTCTCTATAACGGTCCTTCTGAACCCCAATTTCCAAACTCTGCTCTCTGTAACAGTCCTTCTAAGTCTCAGTCTGAAAATTCTGCTCTCTGCTACAATCTTTCTAAACCCAACTTTCCAAAATATGCTATGTGTAACAATCCTTCTGCACGCCAGTGCCCAACATCCGCTCTCTGTAACAGGTCTCCTGCTACCCAGTATCCAAACTCTGCTCTCTGTAACAAGCCTTCTGCACCCCAGTCTCCAACCTCTGCTCTCTGAAAAAGTCTTTCTACACCCCAGTCTCCAACCTCTGCTCTCTGCAATGATCCTTCTGCATCCCAGTCTCCAACGTCTGCTCTCTGTAAGATCCTTCTGCACCCCGTTCTCCAAACTTTGCTCTCTGTAACAGTCATTCTGTACCTCAGTCTACAATTTCATCTCTCTGCAATGGCCCTTGTGCACCCCAGTATCCAACCTCTGTTCTCTGCATCTGTCCGTCTACACCCCAGGCTACAATCTCTGCTCTCTGTAACAGTCCTTCTGCACCCCAGTCTCCAAACTCTACTTTTTGTATTAGTTATTCTGCACCACAGTCTAAAACCTCTGTTGTCTGTAACAGTCCTTCTGCACCTCAGTCTCCAACCTCTGCTCTCTGCAACAGTCCATCTGCACCCCAGTCTCCAACCTCTGCTCTCTGCAAACGTCTTATTATACCCCAGTATCCAACACCTGCTCTCTGCAATGATCTTTCTGCATCCCAATCTCCAACATCTGCTCTCAGCAACAATCTTTCTGCATCCCAGTCTCCAAAGTCTGCTCTCTGAAACAGTCCTTTTACACCTTAGTCTCCAACCTCTGCTCTCTGCAACATTTCTTCTGCACCCCAGTCTCCAACCTGTGCTCTCTAAAACTATCCTACTGCACCCCGGTCTCCAAACTCTGCTCTCTGTATTGATCCTTCTGCACCTGAGTCTTAAACCTCTGTTCTCTGCAATGATTTTTCTGCATCCCAGTCACCCACATCTGCTCTCTGCAATGGTCCTTCTGCACCCCAGTCTCAAATCTCTGCTCTCTTTAATAGTCCTTCTGTATGACACTCTCCAACCTCTTCTCTCTATAACGGTTATTCTGCACCCCAATTTCCAAACTCTGCTCTCAGTAACAGTCCTTCTAAGCCTCAGTCTAAAACTTCTTCTCTCTGCAACAATCCTTCTAGACCCAAGTCTCCAAACTGGGCTATCTGTAACAATCTTTCTGCACCCCAGTCAACAACATCTGCTCTCTGTAACAGGTCTTCTACTACCCAGTCTCCAACCTCTGCTCTCTGCAAAAGTCGTTCTACACCCCAGTCTTTTACCTCTCCTCTCTGCAACGATCCTTCTGCATCCCAGTCTCCAACGTCTGCTCTCTGTAAGATCCTTCTGCACCCCGTTCTCCAAACTTTGCTCTCTGTAACAGTCATTCTGTACCTCAGTCTACAACCTCATCTCTCTGCAACGTCCCTTGTGCACCCCAGTATCCAACCTCAGTTCTCTGCAGCTGTCCTTCTACACGCCAGGCTACAAACTCTGCTCTCTGTAACAGTCTTTCTGCACCCCAGTCTCCAAACTCTACTTTCCGTTTTAGTTATTCTGCACCCCAGTCTAAAACCTCTGCTGTCTGTAACAGTCCTTCTGCACCTCAGTCTCCAACCTCTGCTCTCTGCTACTGTCCTTCTGCACCCCAGTCTCCAACCTCTGCTCTCTGCAAACGTCTTATGATACCCCAGTATCCAACATCTGCTCTCTGCAATGATCCTACTACACCACAGTCTCCAAACTCTGCTCTCTGCTACAGTCCTTCTGCACCCCAGTCTCCAACTTCTGCTCTCTGCTACAGTCCTTCTGCACCTCAGTCTCCAACCTCTGCTCTCTGCAACAGTCCTTATGCACCCCAGTCTCCAACCTCTGCTCTCTGCAAACGTCTTATTATACCCCAGTATCCATCATCTTCTCTCTGCAACGATCCTTCTACACCACAGTCTCCAACCTCTGCTCTTTGCTACTGTTCTTCTACACCCCAGTCTCCAACCACTGCTCTCTTCAACATTTCTTCTGCACCCCAGTCTCCAACCTGTGCTGTCTGAAACTATCCTACTGCACCCCGGTCTCCAAACTCTGCTCTCTGTAGAGATCCTTCTGCACTTAAGTCTCCAAACTCTTCTCTCTGTAACAATCCTTCTGCACCTCAGTCTCCAACCACTGCTCTCAGTAACAGTCCTTCTGCCCCTCAGTCTCCAACCTCTGCTCTCTGTAACAGGTCTTCTGCACCCAGGTCTTCTACCTCTGCTCTCTGTAACAGTTCTTTTGCACCCCAATCTCGAAACTCTGCTCTCTATAACAGTCTTCTAAACCACAGTCTCCAACCTCTTTACTCTGCAACGATACTTTTGAACCTCAGGCTCCAACCTCTGCTCTCTGCAACAGTCCTTCTGCATCCCAGTCTCCAGAATTTGCTATCTGTAAGATCCATCTTATCCCAGTCTCCAACATTTGCTCTCTGTAACAGTCCTTCTGCACCGCAGTATCAAAACTCTGCTCTCTGTAAAAGTCCTTCTGCACCTCAGTCTCCAACCTTTGCTGTCTGTAATAGTCCTTCTGTAACGCGGTCTCCAACCTCTGCTCTCTGTAACATTCCTTCTGCACCTCAGTCTTCAACGTATGCTCTCTGTAACAGCCCTTCTGCACCCCAGTCTCCAACATCTGCTCTGTGCAACGGTCCTTCTGCAAACCAGTCTCCAAACCCTGCTCTCTGTAACAGTCCTTCTGCACCTCAGACTCCAAACTCTGCTCTCTGTAACAGTTTTTCTAAACCTCAGTCTGAAACCTCTGATCTTTACAAAGATACTTTTTCACCCCAGTTTTCAACCTCTGCTCTCTGTAACAGTCCTTCTGCACCTCAGTCTCCAACCTCTGCTTTCTGCAACAGTCCTTTTGCACCTTAGTCTCCAAGCTCTTCTCTCTGCAACAGTTCTTCTACAATCCAGTCTCCAACCACTGCCCACTTCAAGGATTCTTTTGCATCGCAATCTCCAACTTCTGCTCTCGGCAACAGTCCTTCTGCACTCCAGTCTCCAACATCTGCTCTCCGCAACAGTCCTTCTTCATCCCAGTCTCAAAACTCTGCTCTCTGCAACATTTCTTCTACACCCCAGTCTCCAACCTGTGCTCTCTGTAACTGTCCTGCTGCACCCCAGTTTCCAACCTCTGCTCTCTGTAGCTATCCTTCTGCACCTAAGTCTTCAACCTCTGCTCTCTTCAGGATTCTCCTCCACCTCAATCTCCTAGTTCTGCAATCTGTAAAGGTCCTTCTGCACCCCAGTCTCCAACCTCTGCTCTCTGCATCGATCCTTCTTCACCTCAGTATCCATCCTCTGCTCTCCGCAACTGTCCTTCTGCACCCCAGTCTCCTTTCTCTGCTCTTTTTAAGAATCCTTCTGCACCCCTCTCTCCAACCGCTCCTCTCTGTAACAGTCATGCTGCACCTCAGTGTCCAACCTCTGCTCTCTGTGATTAACCTTCAGCACCTCAGTCTCCAACCGCTGCTCTCTGTAACAGGCCTTTTTAACCCTATTTTCAAACCTATGCTTTCTAGATCAGTCCTTTTGCACACCAGTATCCTAACTCTGCTCTCTATAACAGTCCTTCTGCACCTCAGTCTCCAACTTCTGCTCTATGCAACATTCCTTCTGCACCCCAGTCTCCAACCTCTGTTCTCAGCAAAAGTTTTTCTACACCCCAGGCTCCAAAATGTACTCTCTGTAACATTCCTTCTGTACCGCAGTCTCCAACCTCTGCTGTTTGTAACGGTCCTTCTGCACCCGAGACTCCAAACTTTACTTTCCATATCAGTTATTCTGCACCCCAGTCTCCAACCTCTGCTCTCTGTAAAAGTCCTTCTGCACCTCAGTCTCCAACCTCTGCTCTCTGCAACAGTCCTTCTGCCCCCAAGTCTACAAGCTCTTCTCTCTGCAAAAGTCCTTCTACACCCCAGTATCCAAACTCTGCTCTCTGCAATGATCCTACTGCACCCCAGTCTCCAACCTCTGCTCTATGCTACTGTCGTTCTTCACCGCAGTCTCAAACCTCTGCTCTCTGCAACATTTCTTTTGCACCCCAGTCTCCAACCAGTGCTCTCTGCAAGTGTCCTGTTGCACCCCAGTCTCCAACCTCTGCTCTCTGTAGCGATCCTTATGCATCTAAGTCTCCAACCTCTTCTTTCTTCAACAGTCCTTCTGCACTCCAGTCACCAAGCTCTGCTCTCTGTAAAAATTCTTCTTCACCTCAGTCTCCGAACTCCGTTCTCTGTAACAGGCCTTCTGGACCCCAGTCTTCAAGCTCTGCTGTCTGTAACCATCTTTCTGCACCACAGTCTCCATCCTCTGCTCTCTGTAACAGTCCTTCTGGTCACCAATCTACAAACTCTGCTCTCTTTAACGCTCCTTCTGCACCCTAGTCTCCATCCTCTGATCTCTGTAACACTCCTTCTGCACCACAGTCTCCGTTCTCTGCTCTCTATAAGAATCCTTCTGCACCCCAGTCTCTAACCGCTCCTCTCTGTAACAGTCCTACTGCACCTCAGTCTCCAACCTCTGCTCTCCGTAATGAACCTTATGCACCTGAGTCTTCAACCACTGCTCTCTGTAACAGGCCTTCTGAACCCCATTCTCCAACCTATGCTTTCTGGATCAGTTGTTTTTCAAACCAGTATCCTACCTCTGCTTTCTGTAACAATTCTTCTGCACCTTAATATTCAACCTCTGCTCTCTGAAACGGTCCGTCTGCACCCCAGTCTCCAAACTCTGTTCTCTGCATCAGTCTTTCTGCACCCCAGTATCCAACCTCTGCTCTCTGTAACAGTCCTTCTGTACCACAGTCCCAAACTCTGCTCTCTTTAACGGTCCTTCTGCACCCCAGTCTCCAAACTCTGCTTTCTGCAACAGTCCTTCTGCACCCAAGTCTCCAACCTCTGCTGCCTGCAAAAGTCCTTCTACACTCCAGTCTTCAAACTCTACTATCTGCAACAGTCCTTCTGCACCCCAGTCTCCAACCTCTGCTCTCTGTAATAGTCCTTAAGCACCGCTGTCTCAAATTCTGGTCCCTGCAACAGTCGTTCTACACCCCAGTCTCAAACCTCTGTTATCAGCAACAGTCCTTCTGCACCTTAGTCTCCAACCTCTGCTCTCTGCAACGAACCTTCTGCACCCCAGTCTCCAACATCTGCTCTCCGCAACAGTCCTTCTGCACCTCAGTTTGAAAACTCTGCTCTCTGCATCGATCTTTCTTCACCTCAGTTCTCGAACTCTGATCTCTGCAATGGTCCTTCTGAAACCCAGTATTCAACCTCTGCTCTCTGTAACAATACTTCTGCACCTCAATCTCCAACATCTGCTCTCTGAAAAAGTCCTTTTGCACCCCAGTCTCTAACATCTGCTCTCTGCAACAGTCCTTCTGCACCTCAGTCTCTAACCTCTACTCTCTGTCACAGTCTTTCTGCACCTCAGTCTCCAACATTTGCTCTTTTTAAGACTCTTCTGCAACCCAGTATCAAAACTCTGTCCTCTATAACAATCCTTCTGAACCCCTTCTAAAAACTATGTTCTCTGTAACAGTCCTTCTGAACATCAGTCTCAATAATCTGCTTTCCACAAAGATCCTTCTGTACCCCAGTCTCCTTCCTCTGCTCTCTGCAACAGTCCTACTCCACCCCAGTCTCCAACCTCTGCACTCTGTAACAGTCTTCCTGTAGTGCACTCTCAAAAATCTGCTCTATGTAACGGTCCTTCTGCAACCAAGTCTCCAATCTCTGCTCTCTGTAACACTCCTTCTCAACCCCAGGTTCTAAAATCTGCTCTCTTGAATGATCATTCTGGAACCCAGTCTCTAATGTCTGCTCTTTGCAACAGTCCTTCTGCACCACAGTCTCAAACCTCTGCTCTCTGTAAGATCATTTTGCACTCTAGTTTCCAAACTCTGCTCTCTGTAACATTCCTTCTCCACCCCAGTCTCCAACCTCTGTCCTTTGCAACATTTCTTCTGCTCCCCAGAATCCGAGATCTGCTCTCTGTAACAGTCCTTCTGTATCGCAGTCTCCAACCTCTGCTCTTTGTAACGATCCTTCTACACCCCAGTCTCCATCTCTGCTTTCTGTATCAGTCTGTCTGAACCCCAGTCTCCAACCTCTGTTCTCTGTATCTATCCTCCTGCACCTTATTCTCTAACTTGTGCTCTATGTAAGAGTCCTTCTGCACCCCAGTCTCCAACCTCTGCTCACGATAACAGACCTATACCGCAGTCTCCAACCTCTCCTCTCTGTAATGGTCCTTCTGCAGCCCAATTTCAAAACTCTGCTTTCTGTAACAGTCCTTCTGCACCTGAGTCTCCAAACTCTCCTCTCTGTAACGGTCCTTCTACACCTCAATCCCCAACATCTGCTCTCTGTAACAGTCCACCTGCACCTCAGTCTCCAAACTCTGCTCTCTGTAAGATCCTTCAGCAACCCAGTCTCCAAATACTTCTCTGTATAACCGTCCTTCTGCACCCCAGTCTCCAAACTCTCCTCTCTGAAACTGGCCTTCTGCACGCCAGTCTTTAAACTCTGCTCTCTTCAACAATACTTCAGCACTCCAGTCTCCAAACTCTGCTCTCTGCAATGATCCTACTGCACCCTAGTCTCCAAACTCTGATCTCTACAATAGTCCTTCTGCACCTCAGTCTCCAAATTCTGCTCTCTGTAAGATCCTTCTGCACCCCTTTCTTCTTGCTCTGCTCTATGTAACAGAACTTCTGCACCTCAGTCTCCAATCTCTGCTCTTTGCAACAGTCCTTCTGCACCACAGTCTCCAAACTCTTCTCTCTGTAAAATCCTTCTGCACCTCAGTCTCCTACCTGTTCTCCAGTTTCCAAATACCTCTCTCTGTAACATTCCTTCTTCACACTAGTATTTAACCTCTGCTTTCTGCAAG
This sequence comes from Ictidomys tridecemlineatus, assembly GCF_052094955.1. NCBI lineage: Eukaryota > Metazoa > Chordata > Mammalia > Rodentia > Sciuridae > Ictidomys > Ictidomys tridecemlineatus. The sequence continues at coordinate 67,501 of NW_027522656.1, forward strand.
TGTTCTGCGGTACCCCAGTCTCAAAACTCTGTCCTCTACAACAGTCCTTCTGCTCCCCAGTCTCCAACAACTGCTCTCTGTAAAGGTCCTTCTTAACCCCAGTCTTAAACCTCTGCTCTCTGTATCTATCCTTCTGCACCTCAGTCTGCAACCTGTTCTCTCTGTAACATTCCTTCTGCACCCCAGTCTCCAAACTCTGTGCTCTGTAACAGTTTTTCTATACCGCACTCACCAAACTCTGGTCTCTGTAACGGTCCTTCTGCACCCCAATTTCCAACCTCTGCTTTCTGTAACAGTCCTTCTGCACCTCAGTCTCCAAACTCTGCTCTTTGTAACAGTCCTTCTACACCTCAGTCTCCAACCTCTGCTCTCTGTAACAGTCCTTCTGCACCTCAGTCTGAACCTCTGCTCTCTTCACGATCCTTCTGCAACCCAGTCTCCAAACACTGCTCTCTGTAACAGTCCACCTGCACCTCAGTCTCCAACCTCTCCTCTCTGTAACAGGCCTTTTGCAAGCCAGTCTCCAAACTCTTCTCTCTGTAGCAGGACTTCTGCACCCCAGTCTCTAAAATCTGCTCTCTGCAATGATCCAACTGCACCCAACTCTCCAACTTCTGATCTCTGCAACAGTCCTTCTGCACCTCAGTCTCCAAACTCTGCTCTCTGTAAGATGCTTTTGCACCCCTGTATCCAACCTGTGCTCTCTGTAACAGTCCTTCTGCACCTCAGTCTCTTACCTCTTCTCTCTCTAATAGTCCTTCTGCACCTCAGTTTCCAACTCTGCTCTCTGTAAGATCCTTTTGCAAACAAGTCTTTAAACTCTGCACTCTGTAAGAATAATTCTGCAAAAAGTCTCCAATCTCTTCTCTCTGCAACGATTCTTCTCCACCCTAGTCTCCAACATCTGCTCTCTGCAACAGTCCTGCCGCACAACAGTCTCCAAACTCTTCTCTCTGTAACAGTCCTGCTTCACCCCAGTCTCCAAACTCTGCTCTCTGCAACGATTCTTCTGGACTCCAGTCTCCAATGTCTGCTCTCTGCAACAATTCGTCTGCACCACAGTCTCAAACCTCTGCTCTCTTTAAGATCTATCTGCACTCCAGTTTCCAAATTATGCTCTCTTTAACATTCCTTCTCCACCACAGTCTCCAACTTCTGTCCTCTGCAACAGTCCTTCTGCTCCCCAGTCTCGAACATCTGCTCTCTGTAACAGTCCTTCTGTACCGCAGTCTCCAACCTCGGCTCTTTGTAACGGTCCATCTACACCCCAGTCTCCAACCTCTGCTTTCTGTATCAGTCTTTATAAACCCCAGTCTCAAACATCTGTTTTGTGTATCTATCATTCTGCACCTCAGTCTCCAACCTGTGCTCTATGTAAGAGTAATTCTGCACCCCAGTCTCCAACATCTGTTCTGGATAACAGTCGTATACCACAGTTTCCAACATCTGCTCTCTGTAAAAATCATTGTGCACCCCAATTTCAAAACTCTGCTTCCTGTAACAGTCCTTCTGCACCTGAGTCTCCAAACTCTGCTCTCTATAACAGTCTTTCTACACCCCAGTCTTCAAACTCTGCTTTCTGTATCAGTCTTTCTTATCCCCAGTCTCCAACCTCTGTTCTCTGTATCTATCCTTCTGCACCTCAGTCTCCAACCTGTTCTCTATGAAACAGTCCTTCTATACTTCAGTCTTCAAACTCTTCTCTCTGTAAAGATCTTTCTGCAGCACATTATCCAAACTCTGCTTTCTGTATCAACTTTTCTGCACCCTAGTCTCCAAATTCTGCTCTCTTTAAGAGTCTTTCTGCACCTCAGTATCCAACCTCTGCTCTCTGTAACAGTCCTTCTGCACTCCAGTCTCCAAACTCTGCTCTCTGCAATAGTCCTTCTGAACTCCAGTCTCCAACGTCTTCTCTCTGCAACAGTCCTTCTGCACCCCAGTCTGCAAACTCTGACCTCTGTAACAATCCTTCTGCCTCTCAGTCTCCAACATTTGCTCTATGTAACAAGAATTTTGCACGTCAGTCTCCAACCTCTGCTCTCCGCAACAGTCCTTCTGCACTCCAGTCTCCAAACTCTGCTCTCTGCAACAGTCCTTCTGCACCCAGTTTCCAACCCCTGCTCTCTGCAAAAGTCCTTCTCCACCCCAGTCTACAACCTCTGCTCTCTGCAACATTCCTTCTGCACCTCAGTCTGAAAACTCTGCTCTCTGAAACAATCATTCTGCAACCCAGTCTCCAACCTCTGCTCTCTGTAGAAGTCCTTCTGCACCTTAGTCTCCAAACTCTGCTCTCTATAATATCATTCTGCACACCAGTCTCCAAGCTGTGATTTCTGTAACAGGCCTTCTGCACCCCAGTCTCCCACCTCTGCTCCGTGCAAGAATCCTTCTGCACTCCAGTCTCCAAGTTCTACTCTCTGAAAGAGTACTTATGCACCACACTCTCGAATATCTGCTCTCTGCAACAGTTCTTCTGCAACGAAGTCTGAAAACTCTGCTCTCTGCAACAATCATTCTGCAACACAATCTCCATACTCTGCTCTCTGTAAGAGTCCTTCTGCACCTTAGTCTCCAAACTCTGCTCTCTATAATATCCTTCTGCACCCCAGTCTATAAACTGTGCTATCTGTAACAGTCCTTCTGCACTCCAGTCTCCAACGTCTGCTCTCTGTAACAGGCCTTCAGCACCTCAGTCTCCAATCTCTGCTCACTGCAACATTTCTTCTACACCCTAGTCTCCAAACTGGGATCTCTGTAACTGTCTTTCTGATCCCAGTCTCCAACCTCTGCTCTCTGCAACGATCCATCTGCACCACAGATTCTAACCTCTTCTCTCTGTTACAGTGCTTCTAAACCTCAGTCTCCAACCTCTTCTCTCTGTATGAATCCTCTGCACCTCAGTCTCCATTCTCTGCTCTCTGTAACTTTCCTTATGCACTTCATTATCCAACCTCTGTTTTTGTAACAGGGTTTCTGCACCACAGTCTTTAACCTCTGCTCTCTGTAACAGTTCTTCTGCACCCCAATCTCGAATCTCTGCTCTCTGTAAAAGTCTTTCTGCACCCCAGTATCCAAACTCTTCTCTCTGCAACGATCCTTATGCACCTCAATCTCCAACCTCTGCTCTCTGCAACAGTCCTTCTGCACCCCAGTCTCCAGACTCTGCTCTCTGTAAGATCCTTTTGCATCCCTTTCTCCAACCTCTCCTCTCTCTAACAGACCTCTGCACCCCAGTATCCAACCTCTACTCTCTGTAAAAGTTCTTCTGTACCTCACTCTCCAACCTTTTCTCTCTGTAATGGCCTTCTGTACCCGAGTCTCCAACCTCTGCTCTCTCTAACAATCTTCTGCAGCTTAGTCTCAAACGTCTGCTCTCTATAAGAGTCCTTCTGCACTCTAGTCTCTAACATCTGCTCTCTACAATGGTCCTTCTGCACCAAAGTCTCCAAACTCTGCTCTCTCTATCAGTTCTTCTGTACCGCAGTCTCCAACCTCTTCTCTCTATAACAGTCCTTCTGCACCTCAGATTCCAACCTCTGCTCTCTGTAACAGTCCTTCTTCACCTCAGATTCCAACCTCTGCTCTCTGTAACAGTCCTTCTAAGCCTCAGTCTGAACCTCTACTCTCTGCAACGATTCTTCTGCACCTCAGTCTTCAAACTCTGCTCTGTGTAACTGTCCTGCTGCACCCCATTCTCTAACCTCTGCTCTCTGCAATGATCCTTCTGAACCCCAGTCTCCTTCCTCGTCTCTCTGTAATAATCCTTTGCACCCCTGTCTCCAACATCTCCTCTCTCTAAAAGTCTTTCTGCACCTCAGTCTCTAATCTCTGCTCTCAGAAATGATCTTCTACACCTCAGTCTCCAACCTCTGCTCTCTTTAATAGTCCTTCTGCACCCCAGTCTCCAAACTCTGCTCTCAGTAAAAGTCCTACTGCACCTCAGACACCAACCTCTGCTGTGTGTAACAGTCCTTCTAAGCCTCAGTCTGAAACCTCTGCTCTCTGCAACAGTCCTTCTGCACCCCAGTTTCCAACCTCTGTTCTCTGCAACAGTCCTTAGCACCCCAGGCTCCAAACTCTGCTCTCTGTAACAGTTCTTCTGTACCGCAGTCTCCAACCTCTGTTGTGTGTAACGGTCCTTCTGCACCCTGGGCTCCAAACTTTACTTTCCATATCAGTTATTCTGCACCACAGTCTCCAAACTCTGCTCTCTGTAACAGTCCTTCTGCAAATCACTCTCCAACCTTTGCCCTCTGAAACAGTCCTTCTGCACCCCAGTCTGCAAACTCTGCTCTCTGTAACAGGCCTTCTGCACCCCGCTCTCCAATCTCTGCTCTCTGTAACAGGCCTTTTGCACCCTAGTCTCCAACCTCTTCTCTCTGCAGTGATTTTTCTTAACCTCAGTCTCCAACTTCGGCTCTCTACAACAGTCCTTCTGCACCCCAGTCTCCAACCTCTTCTCTATGTAACAGTCCTTTTGCACCTCAGTCTCCAACCTCTGCTCTCTGCAATGATCCTTCGGCATCCCAGTCTTCAACGTCTGCTCTCTGCAACAGTCATTCTACACCCCAGTCTCCAACCTCTGCTCTCTTCTACAGTCCTTCTGCACCCCAGTATCCAATCTCTGATCTCTGCAAAAGTCTTTTTGCACCCCATTCTCCAACTACTATTCTCTTTAACAATTTTTCTGCACATCGTCCCCAAACTCTGCTCTCTGCAAACATCCTTCTGCACCACATTGTCGAACATCTCCTCTCTGTAACAATCGTTTTGCACCCCAGTCTCCAACCTCTGCTCTCTGCAACGAATCTTTTGTAACCCAGTCTCCAACCTCAGCTCTCTGCAAAAGTCTTTCTGAACCCCAGTCTCCAACATCTGCTCTCTGAAACAGTCCTTCTTCACCTCAGTCTGAAAACTCTTCTCTGTGCAATGATCATTCTGCACCCAAGTCTAGAAACTCTGCTTTCTGTAACAGTCCTTCTTCATCTCACCTCTCAACAGTCCTTCTGTACTTCACCTCACCTCTCAACAGTCTTTCTGTACTGCAGTCTCCAAACTCTGCTTTCTGCAACGGTCCTTTTTTACCCCATTCTCCAACCTCTGTTGTCTGGAAGAGTCCTTCACCATCTCCGTCTCCAAAATCTGATCCCTGCAACAATCCTTCTGCACCTTAGTCGCCAAATTCTGCTCTCTGCAACAGTTCTTCTGCACCCCAGTATCCAACATTTACACTCTAAAACAGTCCTTCTGCACCCCAGTCTCAAACCTCTGCTCTCTGTAACATTCCTTCTGTACTGGAATCTTCAACCTCTGCTCTCTGTTGTAAGGATCCTTCTGCACCCCAGTCTCCAACTTCTTAATTTCTGTATCAGTCCTTCTGCACCCCAGTCTCCAACATCTGATCTCAGTAACAATCCTTCTGTACCTCAGTCTCCAAACTCTACTCTCTGTAAATGTCCTTCTTCATTTAAGTCTCAAAACTCTGCTCTATGCAACAGTCCTTTAGAACCGCTTTCTCAAATTCTTGTCCCTGCAACAGTCTTTCTACACCCCAGTCTCCAACCTCTGGGTATCTGCAACGAACCTACTTCACCCCAGTCTTCAACATCTGCTCTCTGCAACAGTCCTTCTGCACCTCAGTCAGAAAAACTTGCTCTCTGCAACGATCCTTCTTCACCTCAGGTCCCAAACGCTGATCTCTGCAAAGTCCTCCTGAACCCCAGTATCCAACCTCTGCCCTGTAATAAATGCTCCTGCACCCTAGTCTCCAACATCTTCTCTCTGAAAAAGTCGTGCTGCACCCCAGTCTCAAACATCTGCTCTCTGCAACAGTCATTCTTCACCTCAGTCTAAAAGCTCTGTTCTCTAAAACAGTCATTATCCACCCCAGTCTCCAACCTCTGCACTCTGTAACAGTCGTCCTGTAGTTTAGTCTTAAAAATCTGCTCTCTGTAACGGTCCTTCTACACCCCAGTCTCTAACCTCTACTTTCTGTATCACTCCATGCTCACCCCAGTCTCCAACCTCTGCTCTCTGTAACAGTCCTTCTGCACCTCAGTCTCCAAACTCTGCTGTCTGCAACAGTCCTCTGCAACAAAGTCTCAAACCTCTGATCCGTGCAACAGTCCTTCTGCACCCCTTCTCCAAACTCTGTTCTCTGTAACAGTCCTTCTGCACCCAGTCTCAATACTCTGCTCTCCCCAACGATCCATCTGCACCCCAGTCTCCTGCCTGAGCTATTCAACAGTCCTTCTCTACCCCAGTCTCCAACCTCTGCTATCTGTAACAGTCCTCCTGTAGTGCACTCTCAAAAATCTGCTCTATGTACGGTCCTTCTGTACCCCAGTCTCCAATCTCTGCTCTCTGTAAAAGTCCTTCTGCACCTCAGTCTCCAAACTCTGCTCTCTGCCACAGTCCTTCTGCACCTCAGTCTGAAATCTCTGTTCTCGGCAAGGATCCTTCTGCACCCCATCTCAAAACTCTGCTCTCTGTAACAGTCCTTCTGCACCCCAATCTCCAACCTCTTCTCTCTGTAATAGGTCTTTTGCACCCCATTCTGCAACCTCTGCTCTCTGTAACAGTTCTTCTGCACCTCAGTCCTACAAAAAATACTTTTCTGCCACAATCCCTTCTGCACCCCAGTCTCCAAACTCTGCTTACTGTATCAGTCCATTCTGCACCACAATTTCCAACACCTGCTCTCTGTAAGAGTCTTTCTTCATCTCAGTCTACAAACTCTGCTCTCTGCAACAGTCCTTCTGCACCCAAATCTCCAACATCTTCTCTCTGCAACAGACCTTCTCCACCAAATCTTCAACCTCTGCCTCTGTAACAGTCCTTCTGTAACCCAGTCTCCAACCTCTGTTCTCTGTAACAGTCCTTCTGCATGCCGGTCTAAAACCTCTGCTCGCTACAAAGATCCTTCTGAACACAAGTCTCCAACCTCTGCTCTCTGCAACAGTCCTTCTGCACCCCAGTCTCCAATATCTGCTCTCTGCAACAGGCCTTCTGCACCTCAGTCTGAAAACTCTGTTCTCTGCAACGATCATTCTGCACCCCAGTCTCCAATCTCTTCTCTCTATAACAGTCCTGTTGTACCACAGTCTCCAAAATCTTCACTCTGTTAGATCCTTCTGCAACCCTGTCTCCAAACTCTGCTGTTTGTAACAGTCCTTCTGCACCCAGTCTACAAACTCTGCTCTGTGCAGCAGGCCTTTTGTACTCCATTCTCCAAACTCTGAAGTCTGCAACAGTTTTTCTGCACTGGAGTCTTCAAACTCTGCTTTCTGTATCAGTCCATCTGAACCCCAATCTCCAACCTCTGCTCTCTGTAACAGTCCTTCTGCACCTCAGTCTACAAACTCTGCTCTCTGCACCATCCTGCTGCAACCAGTCTCCAATATCTGCTCCCCGCAACAGTCCTTCTGCACCAAGTCTCCAAACTCTGCCTCTGTAACAGTCCTACTGAAAGGCAGTCTCCAAACTCTACTCCTTTGCCACAGTGCTTCTGCACACAAATCTCAAACCTGTGCTCTCCACAACAGTTCTTCTCAACCCCATGTCAAGCCTCTGCTCTCTGCAGAAGTCCCTCTGCAACCCAGTCTCCCAACCTCCGCTCTCTATAACGATGCTTCTGGACCTCATTCTCCAAACTCTACTTTTTGTAAAAGTACTTCTGCACCCCTTCTCAAAACTCTGCTTCTCCGTGACAGGCCTTCTACACCCCAGTCTCCGATCTCTTTTCTGTATAACAATCCTTCTGCACCTCAGTCTCCAACCTCTGCTCTCTACAACGATCCTTCTGAACCCCAGTCTCAAACTTCTGCTCTCTGCAACAGTCCTTCGGCACCCCAGTTTCCAACATGTGCTCTCTGCAATAGTCCTTCTGCACCTCAGTCTGAAAACTCTCTTCTCTGCAAAGATCCTTCTGCACCTCAGTCTCCAACCTCTGCTCTCTTCAACAGTCCATCTGCACTCTAGTCTCCAACATCTGCTCTCTACAACAGTCCTACTACACCCTAGTTTCCAACCTCTGCTCTCTTCAACAGTTCTTCTGCATCCCAGTCCTGAACTCAGCTCTCTGCAACGATCTTTCTAGACCCCAGTCTCCAACCTCTGCTCTCTGCAACAGTCCTTCTGCACACCATTTTCCAACCCTCTGCGCTCTGTAACAGTTTTTCTATACCGCAGTCTCCAAACTCTGGTCTCTATAACGTTTCTTCTGCACCCAATTTCAACCTTTAGTTTCTGTAACAGTGTTTCTGCACCACAGTCTCCAAACTATGCTCTCTGTAGCAGGCCTTCTCCACCCCAGTCTTCAAAATCTGCTCTCTCCAAGGGTCCTTCTGCACCTTAGTCTCCAACCTCTTCTCTCTGCAATGATCCTACTGCACCACAGTTTTTAACCTCTGATCTCTGCAACAGTTTTTCTGCACCACAGTCTCCAACCTCTGCTCCCTGTAAGAGTCCTTCTGCACCCCAGTCTCCAAACTCTGCTCTCTGTAAGAGTCTTTCTACACATCAGACTCCAAACTCTGCTCTCTGCAACAGTCCTTCTGCACCTCATATCCAACCTCTGCTCTCTGCAACAGTCCTTCTGCACCCCAGTCTCCAAACTCTCCTCTCTGCAACGATCCTTCTGGACCCCAGTCACTAACCTCTGCTCTCTGTAACAATCCTTCTGCATCACAGTCTCCAAATTCTGCTTTTTGTAAGATCATTCTGCACTACATTTCCACACTCTGCTCTCTGTAACATTCCTTCTCAACCCCAGTCTTTAACCTCTGCCTTCTGCAAGTTTCCTGCAGCACCCCAGTCTCCAACCTCTGTCCTCTGCAACAGTCCTTTTGGTCCCAGTCTCCAAACTCTGCTCTCCGTAACGGTCTTTCAGCACCCCAGTCTCCAAACTCTGCTTTCTGTATCAGTCCTTTTGAACCTCAGTCTCAAAACTCTGCTCTCTGTATCTATCCTTCTGCACTTCACTCTCCAACCTGTACTCTCTGTAATATTGTTCTGCACCTCAGTCTCCAACCTCTGCTGTCTGTAACAGTTTTTCTAAACCGCAGTCTCCAAAATCTGGTCTCTGTAACGGTCCTTCTGCACCCCAATTTCAAACCTCTGCTTTCTGTAACAGTCCATCTGCACCTCAGTCTCCAAACTCTGTTCTCTGCAACAGTGCTTCTACACCTCAGTCTCTAAACTCTGCTCTCTGTAACAGTCCTACTGAACCTCAGTCTGACACCTCTGCTCTCTTCACGATCCTTCTGCACCCAAGTCTCCAAACACTGCTCTCTGTAACAGTTCTTCTGCACCCCAGGTTTCCAACCTCTGCTCTCTGTAACAGGCCTTTTGCACCTCATTCTCCAACCTCTGCTCTCTGTAATAGTGCTTCTTCACCTTAGTCTACAAACTCTGCTCTCTGCAACAGTCCGTCTGCACCCCAGTCTCCAAACTCTGCTTACTGTATCACTCCATCTGCACCACAGTCTCCAAATTCTGCTCTCTGTAAGATCCTTCTGCACTACAGTTTCCAAACTCTGCTCTCTGTAACATTCCTTCTCCACCCCAGTCTTAACCTCTGCCTTCTGCAAGTGTCCTGCGGCACCCCAGTCTCCATCCTCTGTCCTCTGCAACAGTCGTTGTGGTCCCCAGTCTCCAAATTCTGCTCTCCGTAACGGTCTTTCTTCACCCCAGTCTCCAAACTCTTCTTTCTGTATCAGTCCTTTTGAACCTGAGTCTCAAACCTCTGCACTCAGTATCTATCCTTCTACACTTCACTCTCCAACCTGTGCTCTCTGTAATATTCCTTCTGTATCCCAGTCTCCAACCTCTGCTCTCTGGAACAGTTTTTCTATACCGAAGTCCCCAAAGTCTGGTCTCTGTAACGGTCCTTCTGCACCCCAATTTCCAACCTCTGCTTTCTGTAACATTCCTTCTGAACCTCAGTCTCCAAACTCCGCTCTCTTTTACAGTGCTTCTACATTTCAGTCTCCAACCTCTGTTCTTTGTAACAGTCCTACTGAACCTCAGTCTGACACCTCTGCTCTCTTCACGATCCTTCTGCACCCCAGTCTCCAAACAATGCTCTGTGTAACAGTCCAACTGCACCTCAGTCTCCAACCTCTGCTCTCTGTAAGATCCTTCAGCAACCCAGTCTCCAAACTCTGCTCTCTTTAACTGTCCTTCTGCACCCCAGTTTCCAAGCTTTCCTCTCTGTTACAGGCCTTCTGCACACCAGTCTCCCAACTCTTCTCTCTGTAGCAGGCCTTCTGCACCCCAGTCTCCAATATCTTCCCTCTGCAATGATCCTTCTGCATCGCAGTCTCCAAAATCTGCTCTCTGCAATAATCCTACTGCACCTCAGTCTCAAACCTCTAATCTCTGCAACTGTCCGTGTGCACCTCAGTCTCCAAATATTGCTCTCTGTAATATCCTTCTGCACCCCTGTATGCAACCTATGCTCTCTGTAACAGAAATTCTGAATCCGAGTCTCCAACCTCTGCTCTCTGTAACAGTCCTTCTGCACCCCAGTCTCCAAACTCTTCTCTGTACAACAGTCCTTCTGTACCCGAGTTACCAAAATCTGTTCTCTGCAACAGTCCTTCTGTGCCCAAGTCTCCAACAACTGCTTTCTAAAACAGTTCTTCTGCACCTCAGTCTCAAACCCTGCTCTCTGCAACAACCCTTCTGCACCCCAGTCTCCAACCTCTGCTCTCTGTAACAGTCCTTCTGTACAATAGTCTCAAACCTCTGCTCTCTGTAACAGACATTCTGAAACGCAGTCTTTAACCTCTTCTCTCTGCAACGATTCTTGTCCACCCCAGTCTCCAACATCTGATCTCTGCAACACTCCTTTTGAACCCCAGTCTCCAAATTCTGCTCTCTGTAAGATCCATCTGAACCCCAGTCTCCAAACTCTACTCTCTGTAACAGTCCTTCTGAACCCCAGTCTCTTAACTCTGCTCTCTCTAACAGTCTCTCTGCACCTCAGTCTCCAACCTCTAGTCTGTATAACAGTCCTTCTGCACCCCAGGTTCTAAAATCTGCTCTCTTGAACGATCATTCTGGAACCCAGTCTCTAATGTCTGCTCTTTGCAACAGTCCTTCTGCACCACAGTCTCCAACATCCGCTCTCTGTAAGATCTTTCTACACACCAGTTTCCAAACTCTTCTCTATGTAATATTCTTTCTCCACCCCAGTCTACAACCTCTGTCCTCTTCAACAGTTTTTCTGCTCCCGAGAATCCGAGATCTGCTCTCTGTAAAAGTCCTTCTGTACCGAAGTCTCCAACCTCTGCTCTTTGTAACAATCCTTCTACACCCCAGTCTCCATCTCTGCTTTCTGTATCAGTCTGTCTGAACCCCAGTCTCCAACCTCTGTTCTCTGTATCTATCCTTCTGCACCTTAGTATTCAACCTGTGCTCTATGTAAGAGTCCTTCTGAACCCCAGTCTCCAACCTCCGCTCTCGGTAACAGACCGATACTGCAGTCTCCAAACTCTGCTCTCTGTAATGGTCCTTCTGCAGCTCAATTTTGAAACTCTATTTTCCGTAACAGTCCTTGTGCACGTGAGTCTCCAAACTCTCCTCTCTGTAAAAGTCCTTCTACACCTCAATCCCCAACCTCTGCTCTCTGTAACAGTCCACCTGAACCTCAGTTTCCAACCTCTGCTCTCTGAAAGATCCTTCAGCAACCCAGTCTCCAAACACTGCTCTGTATAACAGTCCTTCTGCACCACAGTAGCCAACCTCTCCTCTCTGTAACTGACCTTCTGCATGCCAGTCTCGAAACTCTGCTCTCTGCAACGATACTTCTGCACCACAGTCTCCAAATTCTGCTCTCTGCAATGATTCTACTGCACCCAGTCTCCAAACTCTGATCTCTGCAATAGTTCTTCTGCACCTCAGTCTCCAAATTCTGCTCTCTGTAAGATCCTTCTGCACCCCTTTCTTCTAGCTCTGCTCTATGTAACAGTCCTTCTACACCTCAGTCTCCAAACTCTGCTTTCTGTATCAGTCTTTCTGAACCCCAGTCTCCAACCTCTGTTCTCTGTATCTATCCTTCTGCACCTCAGTCTCCAACCTGTGCTCTATGTAAGAGTCTTTCTGCACCCGAGTCTCTAACATCTGTTCTGGATAACAGTCCTATACCATAGTCTCCAACATCTGCTCTCTGTAAAAGTCCTTCTGCACCCCAGTTTCAAAACTCTGCTTCCTGTAACTGTCCTTCTGTACCTGAGTCTCCAAACTCTGCTCTCTGTAACAGTCCTTCTACACCCCAGTCTCCAAATTCTGCTTTCTGTATCAGTCTTTCTGAACCCCAGTCTCCAACCTCTGTTCTCTGTATCTATCCTTCTGCACCTCAGTCTCCAACCTCTTCTCTATGCAACAGTCCTTCTATACTACAGTCTTCAAACTATGATCTCTGTAAAGGACTTTCTGCAGCGCAGACTTCAAACTCTGCTTTCTGTATCAATACTTCTGCACCCTAATCTCCAAATTCTGCTCTCTCTAAGAGTCTTTCTGCACCTCAGTATCCAACCTCTGCTCTCTGCAACAGTTCTTCTGCACCCCAGTCTGCAAACTCTGCTCTCTGTAAAAATCCTTCTGCCTCTCAGTCTCCAACCTCTGCTCTATGTAACAAGAATTTTGCACGTCAGTCTCCAACCTCTGCTCTCCGCAACAGTCCTTCTGCACCCCAGTCTCCTACCTCTGCTATCTGCAAAAGTCCTTCTCCACCCCATTCTCCAACCTCTGCTCTCTTCAACACTCCTTCTGCACCAAAGTATCCAAACTCTGCTCTTTGTAAGATTCTTCTGCACTCCAGTATCCAAACTCTGCTCTCTGTAACATTCTTTCTCCACCCCATTCTTTAACCTCTGCTTTCTGCAAATGTCCTGCAACACCCCAGTTTCCAACCTCTGCTCTCTGCAACACTCTTTCTGCACTTCAGTCTCCGAACTGTGCTCTCTGCAACAGTCCTTCTTCACCCCAGTCTCCAAACTCTGTTCTCTGTAACAATCTTTCTGCACCTCAGTCTGCAAAATCTGTTCTCTGCAACGGTCCTTCTGCACCCCAGTTTCCAACATCTGCTCTCTTCAACAGTACTTCTACACCCCAGTTTTCAACATCTGGTCTCAGCAACAGTCCTTTTGCACCACAGTCTGAAAACTCTGATGTCTAAAACGAACCTCCTGCACCCCAGTCTTCTACCTCTGCTGTTTGTTACAATCCTTCTGCACCTCAGTCTCCGTCATCTGCTCTCTGTAATATCCATCTGAACTCCAGTCTCCAACATATGCTCTCTGTAACAGTCGTTTTTCACCTCAGTCTCCAACCTCTGCTCTCTGCAAAAGCCTTCTGCACCCCAGTCTGCAAACTATGCTCTCTACAACGATCTTTTTGGACCCCAGTCTCCAACGTCTGCTCTCTGCAACAGTCCTTCTGCACCACAGTCTCCAACCTCTGCTCTTTGTAAGATCATTCTGCACTTCAGTTTCCAAACTCTGCTCTTTCTAACATTTCTTCTCCACCCTAGTCCCCAAACTCTGCTTTCTTCAAGGGTCCTGCGGCACCCCAGTCTCCAAACTCTGTCCTCTGCAACAGTCCTTCTGCATCCCAGTCTCCAAAATCTGCTCTCTGTAAAGGTTCTTCTTAATCCCAGTCTCAAACCTCTGCTCTCTGTATCAATCCTTCTGCACCACAGTCTCCAACCTGTTCTCTCTGTAACATTCCTTCTGCACCCCAGTCTCCCAACTCTGCTCTCTGTAACAGTCCTTCTGTACCGCATTCACCAAACTCTGCTCTCTGTAACCGTCCTTCTACACCCCAATCTCCAAACTCTGCTTTCTGTATCAGTCCTTCTGAACCCCAGTCTCCAACCTCTGCTCTCTGTGTCTATCCTTCTTTACCTCAGTCTCCACCTTGTGCTTTCTTTAACAGTCTTTCTGCACCCAAGTCTCCCAACTCTGCTCTCTGTAACAGTCCTTCTATACCGTAGTCTCCAACCTCTGCTCTCTGTAACGGTCCTTCTGCACCCCAATTTCCAACCTCTGCTTTCTGTAACAGTCTTTCTGAACCTCAGTCTTCAAACTCTGCTCTCCGTAACAGTCGTTCTACACCTCAATCTTCAACCTCTGCTCTCTGTAACAGTACTTCTGCACCTCAATCTGAAACCTCTCCTCTCCACGATCCTTCTGCACCCCAGTCTCCAACCACTGCTCCCTGTAACAGTCTACCTGCACCTTAGTCTCCAACCTCTGCTATCTGTAAGATTCTTCAGCAACACTTTCTTCAAAATCTGCTCTCTGTACAAGTCCTTCTGCACCCCAGTCTAAAACCTCTCCTCTCTGTAACAGGACTTCTGCACGCCAGTCTCCAATTCTGCTCTCTTTACCAGGCCTTCTGCAAGCAAGTCTCCAACCTCTGCTCTCTGCAACGATCCTGCTGCACCCCAGTCTTTAACCTCTGCTCTCTGCAATGATCCTACTTAACCCCAGTCTACAACCTGTGCTCTCTGTAATGGTCCTTCTGCACCCCAATTTCCAACCTCTGCTTTCTGTAACAGTTTTTCTGCACCTCAGTCTCCAAACTCTGCTCTCCGTAACAGTCCTTCTACACCTCAATCTCCAACCTCTGCTCTCTGTAACAGTACTTCTTCAACTCAGTCTGAAACCTCTACTCTCCACGATCCTTCTGCACCCCAGTCTCCAACAACTGCTCTCTTTAACAGTCCACCTGCACCTTAATCTCCAATCTCTGCTCTCTTTAAGATTCTTCAGCAACCCTTTCTTCAAAATCTGCTCTCTGTACCAGTCCTTCTGCACCCCAGTCTCAAACCTCTCCTCGCTGTAACAGGCCTTCTGCACTCCAGTCTCCAAATCTGCACTCTTTAGCAGGCCTTCTGCACGCAAGTCTCCAACCACTGCTCTCTGCAACAATCCTTCTGCACCCCAGTCTTTCACCTCTGCTCTCTGCAATGATCCTACTTCACCCCAGTCTCCAACCTATGATCTCTACAGCAGTTTTTATGCACCTCAGTCTTCAAATTCTGCTCTCTGTAAGATTCTTCTGCACCGCTGTCTCCAAACTCTTCTCTCTGTAACAGTCCTTCTTCACCTCAGTCTCCATCCTGTGCTTTCTGTAACAGTCCTTCTGCACCCAAGTCTCCCAGCTCTGCTCTCTGTAAAATTTCTTCTATACCATAGTGTCCAAACTCTGCTCTCTGTAACGGTCCTTCTGCACCCCAATTTTCAAACTCTGCACTCTGTAACAGTCCTTCTGCACCTCAGTTTCTGAACTCTGCTCTCCGTAACAGTTATTCTACACCTCAATCTCCAACCTCTGCTCTCTGTAATAGTACTTCTGCACCTCAGTCTGAAACCTCTCTTCTCCATGATCCTTCTGCACCCCAGTCTCCAACCACTGCTCTCTGTAACAGTCCACCTGCACCTTAGTCTCAAACCTCTGCTCTCTGTAAGATCCTTCAGCAACCCTTCCTTCAAAATCTGGTCTCTGTACCAGTCCTTCTGCACCCCAGTCTCCAACCTCTCCTCTCTGCAAGAGGCCTTCTGTACGCCAGTCTCCAAATCTGCTCCCTTTATCAGGTCTACTGCACGCAAGTCTCCAACCTCTGCTCTCTGCAACGATCCTTCTGCACCCTAGTCTTTCACCTCTTCTCTCTGCAATGATCCAACTGCACCCCAGTCTCCAACCTCTGATCTCAACAACAGTCCTTCTGCACCTCAGTCTTTAAATTCTGCTCTTTGTAAGATCCTTCTTCACCGCTGTCTCCATCCTCTGCTCTCTGTAACAGTCCTTCTTTACACCAGTTTCCAACCTCTTCTCTCCCGAAAAGTTTTTTTGCACCCATGTCTCCAAACTCTGCTCTCTTCAAAAGTCCTTCGGCACCCTAGTTACCAACATCAGCGCTCTTTTACAGTCCTTCTTCACCCCAGTCTCCAACCTATGCTCTCTGTAACAGTCCTCCTGTACTGCAGAATCCAACCTCTGCTCTCTGTAAGGGTCTTTCTGCACCCGAGACTACAATCTCTGCATTCTGTATCAGTCCTTCTGCAACCCAGTCTCCCAACTCTGCTCTCTATAACAGTACTTCTGAACCCCAGTTTCCAAACTCCGCTATCTGCAACAGTCCTTCTGCACCCCAGGCTCCAACTTCTGCTCTCTGTAACAATTATTCTGCACCTCAGTCTCCAAACTCTGTACTCTGCAACGTTACTTCTGAACCTCAGTCTCCAAATTCTACTCTCTATAACAGTCTTTCTGTACCTGATTCTTCAACCTCTGCTCTCTCTAGGATCCTTCTCTAACCCAGTCTCCAAACTCTGCTCTCTGTAACAGTCCTTCTGCACACCAGTCTCCAACCTCTGCTCTAAGACCGATCCTTCTTCACCCCAGTCTCCAAACTCTGCTCTCTCAACAGTCCTTCTGCACACCAGTCTCCAACATCGGCTCTCTGCAACAGTCCTTCAGCAACTCAGTCTAAAAACTCTGCTCTCTGTAACGATCCTTCTGCACCTCAATCTCTTACCTCTGCTCTCTGTAAGACCCTTCTGAAACCCAGTCTCCAAACTATGCTCTCTGTAACAGTCCTTCTGCAGAATAGTTTTTAATCTCTGCTCTCTGTAACAGGAATTTTACAACCCAGTCTCGACATTCTGCTCTCTGTATCAGTCCATCTGCACCTCAGTCTCTAAAATCTTCTCTCTGCAATGAACCTTCTGGACCCCAGTCTCCAACTTCTGCTCTGTGCAACAGTTTTTCTGTACCACAGTTTCCAACCTCTGCTCTCTGTAAGATCGTTCTGCACTCCATTTTCTAAACTCTGCTCTCTGTAACATTCCTTCTCCACCCCAGTCTCCAACCCCTGTCCTCTGCAACAGTCCTTCTGCGAACTTCTCTGTGAAACAGTCCTTCTGTACCGCAGTCTCCAACCTCTGCTCTCTGTAACCGTCCTTCTACACCCCAATTTCCAAACTCTGCTTTCTGTAACAGTCCTTTTACATCTCAGTCTCCAAACTCTGCTCTCTGTAACACTTCTTCTACACCTCAGTCTCCAACCTCTGCTCTCTGTAACAGTCCTTCTGCACCCCAGTCTCCAACATCTGCTATTGGTAACAGTTCTATATTGCAGTCTTCAACCTCTGCTCTCTTTAATGATCCTTCTGCATCCTAATTTCTAAACTCTGCTTCCTGTAACAGTCCTTCTGCACCTGAATCTCCAATCTCTGTTCTCTGTAACAGTCCTTCTACACCCCAGTCTCTAACTTCTTCTCTCTGCAGCAGCCCTTCTGCACCCCAGTCTCCAACATATGCTCTCTGAAATAGTCCTTCTGTACCTCAGTCTGAAAACTCTGCTGTCTGGAACAAACCTTCTGCACCCCAGTCTTCTATCTCTGCTCTCTTTAAGAGTTTATCTACACCTCAGTCTCCAACCTCTGCTCGCTTTAACAGTTCTTCTGCACCTCAGTCTCCAAATTCTGCTCTCTGTAAGATCCTTCTGCACCGCTTTCTTTAACCTCTGCTCTCTGTAACAGTCTTTTTGCACCCCAGTCTCCAACCTCTGCTCTCCCCAACTGTTCTTATGCACCCCAGTCTCCAAACTCTGCTCTCTGCAACAGTCCTTCAGCACCCTAGTTACCAACATCAGCTCTCTTTTACAGTCCTTCTGCACCCCAGTCTCCAACCTCTGCTCTCTGTAACAGTCCACCTGTACTGCAGAATCCAACCTCAGCTGTCTGTATCAGTCTTTCTGCACCCCAGACTCCAATCTCTGCTTTCTGTATCAGTCCTTCTGCACCCAAGTCTCCAAATTCTGCTGGCTATAACAGTCCTTCTGCACCCTAGTCTCCAAAATCCGCAATCTGTAACAATCCTTCTGCACCTCATTCTCCAAACTCTGTACTCTGCAACGTTAATTCTGCACCTCTTTCTCCAACATCTACTCTCTATATCAGTCTTTCTGCGCCTGATTCTTAAACCTCTGCTCTCTGTAAGATCCTTCTTTAACCCAGTCACCAAACTCTGCTCTCTGTAACATTCCTTCTGCATACCAGTTTCCAACCTATGCTCTCTGTAACCATCCTTCTGCACCCCAGTCTCCAAACTCTGCTCTCTCCAAGGATTTTTCTACACCTCACTTTGCAACCTCTGCTCTCTGCAAGGATTCTTCTGCACCACAATCTCCAACCTCTGCTCTCTGCAACAGTCCTTATGCAAACCAGTCTCCAACATCTGCTCTCTGCAACAGTCCTTCAGCAACTCAGTCTAAAAACTCTGCTCTCTGCAACGATCCTTCTGCACCTCAGTCTCCTACCTCTGCTCTCTGTAAGACCCTTCTGCAACCCAGTCTCCAAACTCTGCTTTCTGTAACAGTCCTTCTGTAGAATAGTTTCCAACTTCTGCTCTCTGTAACAAGAATTTTGCAACCCAGTATCGAAACTCTGCTCTCTGTAACAGGCCTTCAGAACCCCAGTCTCCAACCTCTTCTCTCTGTAATGATTTTTCTCCACTCCAGTCTCTAACCTCTGCCTTCGGCAAAAGTTCTTCTGCACCCTACTCACCAACTTCTGCTCTCTGTAAGATCCTTATGCACTCGAGTCTTCAACTCCTCTCTCTGCAACGATTCTTCTCCACACCAGTTTCCAAACACTGCTCTCTGTAACTGTCCTTCTGCACCTCAGTCTCCAAACTCTGCTCTCTGTAACAGTCCATCAGCATCTCAGTCTCTAAAATCTGCTCTCTGCCACGATCCTTCTGGACGCCAGTCTCCTACTTCTGCTCTCTGCAACAGTTCTCCTGCACCACAGTCTCCAGACTCTTCTCTCTGTAAGATCCTTCTGCACTCCAGTTCCCGAACTCTGCTCTCTGTAAAATTGCTTCTCCACCCCAGTCTCCAACTTCTGTCCTCTGCAGCAGTCCTGTTGCTCCCCAGTCTCCGAGATCTGCTCTGTGTAACAGTTTTTCTGCACACCAGTCTGCAAACTCTGCTCTCTGTAACTGTCCTTCTGCACCTCAGTCTCCAAACTCTGCTCTCTGTAACAGTCCATCTGAACCTCAGTCTCTAAAATCTGCTCTCTGCCACGATTCTTCTGGACACCAGTCTCCTACTCTGCACCCCAGTCTCTAACCTGTGCTCTCTGTAACAGTCTTTCTGCACCTCAGACTCCAACCTCTGATCTCTGCTACAGTCCTTAAGTGCCCCAATCTTTAACCTCTTCTATCTGCCACAGTCCTTCTGTAGCTCAGTGTCAAAACTCTGCTCTCTGTAAGATCCTTCTAAAACCCAGTCTCCAACCTCTACTTTCTGTAAAAGTCTTTCTGCACCCCAGCTCCAAACTCTGCTCTGTGTAACGATCCTTCTGCACCCCAGTCTCGAACCTCTGCTCTCTTCAACGATCCTTCTGTACATAATTCTCCAACCTTTTCTCTCTGCAACGATCCTTCTCCACCCTAGTCTCAAACCTCTGCTCTCTGCAACAGTCCTTGTGAACCCCAGTCTCCAACATCTGCTTTGTGCAACAGTTTTTCTGTACCTCAGTCTGAAAACTCCCCTCTCTGTAATCCTCCATCTGCAACCCAGTCTCCAACCTATGCTCTCTGTAACAGTCCTTCTGTACCGCAATCTCCAATCTCTGCTCTATGAAAAAGTCCTTCTGCGCACAAGTCTCTAACATCTGCTCTCTTAAACAGTCCTTCTACACCCCAGTCTCCAACTTCTGCTCTATGCAAGAGTCCTTCTACACCCCAGTCTCCATACTCTAATCGCCCCAAGATCCTTCTGCACCCCAGTCTTCAAACTCTGTTCACTACATAAGTTCTTCTACACCCCTGTCTCCAACCTCTGCTCTCTTAAACAGTCCTTCTGTACAACAGTCTCCAACCTCTGTTCTCTGTAAGGGTCCTTATACACCCCAGTATCCAACTTCTGCTTTCTGTATCAGTCGTTTTGAACCACAGTCACCAAACTCTGCCCTCTGTAACCATTCTTCTGCAACTCAGTCTGCAACCTCTGCTCTCTGCAACAGTCATTCTGCACCCCAGTCTCTATCCTCTGCTCTGTGCAACAGTCCATTTGTACCCCAGTCTCCAACATATGCTCTCTGCAACAGTCATTATCCACCCCAGTCTCCAAACTTTGCTCTCTGTAACAGTCTATCTGTATTGAATTCTACAACCTCTGCTCTCTGTAATGGACTTCTGCACCCGAGTCTCCAAACTCTGCTTTCTGTGTCAGTCCTTCTCCACCCCAGTCTCTAACCTCTGCTCTATTTAACTGTCTTTCTGCACTTTAGTCTCCAACCTCTGCTCTCTGCTACAGTTTTTCTGGACCCCAATATCCAACCTCTACTCTCTTCAACAGTCTTTCTACATCCCAGTCTAAAACCTCTGCTCTCTGCAAGAGTCCTTCTGCACCCCAGTCACCAACATCTGCTCTCTGTAACAATCCTTCTGCACCTCAGTCTCCAACCTCTGCTCTCTGCAACTATCCTTCTGCACCCCAAACTAAACCTCTGCTAGCTGCAACAGTCCTTGTGAACCCGAGTCTTCAACATCTGCTTGCTGCAATAGTTCTTCTGTACCTCGGTCTGAAAACTCTGCTCTCTGCAATAATCCATCTGCACCCAAGTCTCAAAACTTTGTTCTCTGTAACAATCCTTCTGTAACTCAGTCTCCAATCACTGCTCTCTGCAACCGTCCTTCTACACCCAAGTCTAAATACTCTGATCGCCCCAAAGGTCTTTCTGCATCCCAGTCGCCAAACTTTGTACTCTACATCTTTTATTCTGCAACCCAGACTCCAACCTCTGTTCTCTATAACAGTCCTTCTGTACCACAGTCTCCAACCTCTGATCTCTGTAAGGGTCCTTATGCACCCCAGTATCAAACATGTGCTTTCTGTATAATTCATTTGAACCACAGTATCCAAACGTTGCCCTCTGTAACCGTCTTTCTGCAACTCAGTCTGCAATCTCTGCTCTCTGTAACAGCCGTTCTGCACCTCAGTCTCCAGCCTCTGCTTTCTGCAACAGTCCTTCTGCAAACTAATCTCCAACCTCTGCTCTCCACAACATTCCTTCTCCACCCAAGTCTCCAACCTGTGCTCTCTGTAAAAAGTTCTTCTGCACCCAGTCTTGAACCTCTGCTCTCTGCAATGATCCTTCTGCACCTCAGTCTCCACCCTCTGCTCTCTGCAACGATTCTTCTGCACACCAGTTTCAAACCTCTGCTAGGTGCAACAGTCCTTCTGAACCCCAGTCTCCAACATCTGCTTCCTGCAACAGTTCTTATTTACCTCAGTCTGAAAAATCTTCTCTCTTCGATAATTCATCTGCACCCCAGTCTCCAACCTCTCTTCTCTGTAACTGTTTTTCTGAACCTCAGTCTCCAATCACTGCTTTATGCTACAGTCCTTCTGCACCCAAGTCTCAAACATCTGCTCTCTGCAAAAGTCCTTCTACACCCTAGTGTCCATACTCTGCTCGCCTAAACGATCCTTCTGCACCCCAGGCTTCAACATCTGTTCTCTACATCAGTCCTTTTGCAACTCATTCTGCAATCTCTGGTCTCTGAAACAGTCCTTTTTCACCCCAGTCTCCGTCTTCTGCTCTCTGCAGTAGTGCTTTTGCACCCCATTGTCCAACATCTGCTCTCTTCAACAGTCATTCTCCACCCCAGTCTCCAATCTCTTCTCTCTGTAACAGTTCTTCTGTACTGCATTCTCCAACCTCTGCTCTCACTAAGGGTACTTCTGCACATGAGTCTCGAAACTCTGCTTTCTGTATCAGTCCTTCTGCACCGCAGTCACAAAACTCTGCTCTTTGTAACTGTACTTCTGCACCTTACTTTCAAAATCTGCTCTCTGCTACAGTTTTTCTGGACCCCAATCTCCGACCTTTACTCTCTGCAACAGTCCTTCTAAATCCCAGTCTAAAACCTCTGCTCTGTGAAACAGTCCTTCAGCACCCCAGTCTCCAATCTCTGCTCTCTCTAACAATCCTTCTGAACCTCAGTCTCCAACCTCTGCTCTCTGCAACGGTCCTTCTGCACCTCAGTCTCCAACGTCCTCTCTCTGTAACAGTGCTTCTGCACCTCAGTCTCCAAACTCTGCTCTCTGTAAGATCTGTCTGCAACCCAGTCTCCAAACTCTGCTCTCTGTAACAGGCCTTTTGAACCCCAGTCTCCAAACACTGCTCTCTGTGTCAGTCCTTCTTCACCCCAGTCTCCAACCTCTGCTCTCTGCAATGATTCTTCTGCACCCCAGTCTTATACCTGTGCTCGCTGTAACAGTCCTTGTGTAACCCAGTCTACAAAATCTGCTCTCTGCAACAGTTCTTCTGTACCTCAGTCTGAAATCTCTGCTCTCTGCAATAATCCTTTTGCACCCAGTCTTTTACCTCTGCTCTTAGAAACAGTCGTTCTGTACCTTAGTCTCCAAACTCTGCTCTCTGTAAGACCCTTCTGAATCCCAGTCTTCAAATTCTGCTCTCTGTAAGAGTCCTTCTGCACCCAGTCTTTTAACTCTGCTCTCTAATAGGCCTTCTGTACCCCAGTCTCCAAACTCTGCTCTCTGTAAGTGGCCTTCAGAACCCCAGTCTCTATCCTCTACTCTCTGCAATGATCATTCTGAACCCCAATCTCTAACCTCTGCTCTCTACAACAGTCCTTTCTCACCCCCACTCTCCAATATCTGCTCTCTGTAAGATCTTTCTGCAAACCAGTCTCCAACCTCTGCTCGCTGTAACTGTCCTTCTGTACCGGATTCTCCAACAATTGCTCTCTGAAACGGTCCTTCTGCACCCCAGTCTCAAACATCTTCTTTCTCTATCAGTCCTTCTGTACTCCAGTCTCCAAACTCTGCTCAATGTAACAGTCTTTCTGCACCTCAGTCTCCAACCTCTGCTTTCTGCAACAGTCCTTCTCACCCAAGTCTACAAATACTGCTCTCTGCATCATTCCTTCTGCACCCCAGTCTCCAACCTGTGCTCTCTGCAAGGATTATTCTTCACCACATTCTCCAAACTCTGCTCTCTGCAAAGATCCTTCTGCACTCCAGTCTCCAACCACTGCTCTCTGAAACAGTCCTTGTGAACCCCAGTCTCCAACATCTTCTCTCTGCAAAAGTTCTTCTGAACCTCAGTCTGAAAACACTGCTCTCTGCAATAATCAATCTGCACCCCAGTCTCCAAACTCTTCTCTCTGTAACAGTCCTTCTGTACCTCAGTCTCCAAACTTTGCTCTTTGAAACAGTCCTTCTGCACACAAGTCTCCAACATCTGCTCTCTGAAACAGTCCTTCTACACCCCAGTCTCTATACTCTGCTAGCCCCGACTATCTGTCTGCACCCCAGTCTCCAACGTCTGCTCTCTGCAACAGTCCTTTTACACCCCAGTCTCCAACCTCTGCTTTCTGCAACAGTCCTTCTACAACGCAGTCTGCATAATCTGCTCGCCACAACGATCCTTCGACACCCCAGTCTCCAAACTCTGCTCTCTATAACAGTCCCTCTGTAGTTCAGTCTCCAACCTCATCTCTCTGTAAGACCCTATTGAAACCCAGTCTGCAAACTCAGCTCTCTGTAGCAGTCCTTCTGCACTCCACTCTACAATCTCTTCTGTCTGTAACAGGCCTTGTGCACCCAAGTCTCCAAACTCTGCTCTCTGCAAGGATCCTTCTAGACCCCAGTTTCCAACATCTGCTCTCTACAACAGTCCTTCTTCACCCCAGTCTCAAAACAGTGCTCTCTGCAAGATCCTTCTGAAAACTAGTCTCTAACCGCTGCTCGCTTTAACAGTACTTCTGCAATCCAGTCTCCAAACTCTGCTCTCTGTAACAATAATTCTGCACCTCAGTCTCCAACATCTGCTCTCTCCAACAGTCTTCTGCAACCAAGTATCCAAGCTCTGCTCTCTGTAACAGTCCATCTGTACCGGATTCTCCAACCTCTGCTTTCTGTAACGGGCCTTCTGCACCCCAGTCTCCAACATCTGCTTTCTCTATCAGTCCTTCTGCACCCCAGTCTCCAAACTCTGCTCTCAGTAACAGTCTTTCTGTACCGGATTCTCCAAGCTCTGCTCTTTGTAACGGTCCTTCAGCACCCCAGTCTCCAACATCTGCTTTCTCTATCAGTCCTTCTGCACCTAAGTCTCTCACCTCTGCTTCCTGAAACAGTCCTTCTGCACCCAAGTCTCAAACCTCTGCTCTCTGCAACATTCCTTCTGAACCCCAGTCTCCAAACTCTGCTCTCTGTAATGATCCTTTTGAACCCCAGTCTCGAACTTTGCTCTCTCCAACGATCCTTCTGCACATCAGTTTCCAAGCTCTGCTCTCTGCAAAGATCCTTTGGCACCCCAGTCTCGAACCTCTGCTCGCTGCAACAGTCCTTGTGAACCCCAGTCTCAAACATTTGCTCTCTGCAACAGTTCTTCTGTACCTCAGTCTGAAAACTCTTCTCTCTGCAATAATCCATCTACATCCCAGTCTCCAACCTCTAATCTCTGTAACAGTCTTTCTGTACCTCAGTTTCCAATCTATGCTCAATGCAATAGTCCTTCTGCACCCAAGTCTCCAATATCTGCTCTCTGAAACAGTCCTTCGACACCCCAGTCTCCATACTCTGCTCGCTAAAACGATCCTTCTGCACCCCTGTCTCCAACGTCTGCTCTCTGCAACAGACCTTCTACACCCCAGTCTCCATCCTCTGCTCTCTGCAACAGTCTTTCTATACCCCAGTCTCCACACTATGCTCGAACCAACGATCCTTCTGCACCCCAGTCTCCAACCTCTGGTCTCTACATCAGTTTTTCTGCACACCAGTCTCCAACCTCTTCTTCGGTACCAGTTTTTCTGTACCGCAGTCTCAAAACTCTTTTCTCCATAAAGGTCCTTATGCACCCCATTATCCAACCTCTGCTTTCTGTATCAGTCGTTTTGCACCACAGTCTCCAAACTCTGCCGTCTGTAAAAGTCCTTCTGCAACTCAGTCTGCAACCTCTGCTCTCTGCAACATTTCTTATGAACCCCGTCTCCAACAACTGCTATCTGCAACAGTCATTCTCCACCCCAGTCTCCAAACTCTGCTCTCTGTAAGAGTCCTTTTGTACTGCATACTCGAAACTCTGCTCTCTGTAAGGATACTTCTGCACCCGAATCTCCAAATTTTGCTTTCTTGTCAGTCCTTCTGCACCCCAGTCTCCAAACTCTACTCTGTCTAACTGTCCTTCTGCACCTTAGTCTCCATCGTCTGCTCTCTTATACAGTCTTTCTGGACCCCAGTCTTCATCATCTACTCTCTGCAACAGTCCTTCTGCACCCCAGTCTCCAACCTCTGCTCTTTGTAAGAGTCCATCTTTATTGCAGACTGCAAACTCTGCTCTCTGTAATGGTACTCCTGTATCCCAGTCTTCGACCTCAGCTTTTGAATCATTTTTTCTGCACCCCTGTCTCAATCCTCTGCTCTCTATAACAGTCCTTCTGCACCTCAGTCTCCAAACTCTGCTCTCTGAAAGAATCTTCTGCAACCCAGTCTTCAAACTTTGCTCTCTGTAACAGTTTTAATGCTCCCCAGTACCAAACTCTGCTCTCTTTAAGAGGCCTTCTGCACCGCAGTCATCAACCTCTGCTCTCTGCAATGATGATTCTGCACAACAGTCTTTAACCTCTGCTCTCAACAACGGTCCTTATGCAACCCAGTTTACAAACTCTGCTCTCCGCAACAGTCCTTCTGTACCCCAGTCCTCAAACTCAGCTCTTTGAAAGATCCTTCTGCTCCCAAGTCTCAAAACTCTACTCTCTGTAACAGTTCTTCAGCACCCCAGTCTCCACCTATGCTCTCTGTAACAATCCTTCTGCACATTAGACTTTATCCTCTGCTCTCAGCAACGGTCCTTATGCACCCCAGTCTTTAACATCTGTTCTCGGCAATAGTCCTGCACCACAGTCTGCATCATCTGCTCTCTCTGAGAGTCCTTCTGTACTGCAGTCTCCAACCTCTGCTCTCTGTTACGTTCCTTCTGGACCCCAGTAACTCACCTCTGCTTTCGGTATCAGTCTTTCTGCACACCAGTCTCCAACCTCTGCTCTCTCTAACATTCCTTCTGCACCTCAGTCTCCAATCTCTGCTCTCTGTGTCAGTCTTTCTGCACCCCTGTTTCCAAACTCTGCTCTCTGAAAAAGTCCTTCTACACCTAAGTATTCAACAACTGCTTTCTGCAACAGTCCTTCTAGACCCCAGTCTCCAAACTCTGCTCTCTGGAACAGTCCTTCTATACCCCAGTCTCCATAATCTGCTCTCTGCAACGATCCTTCTGCACCTGAGTCTCCAATGTCTGCTCTGCAACAATCTCTCTACAACACAGTCTCCAAACTCTGCTCTTTGGAAGATCCTTCTGTAACCCAGTTTCCAAATTCTGCTCTATGTAACATTCCTTCTGCACCCCAGTCTCTAACCTCTGCTCTCTGCAATTGTCCCTCTGCACCCCAGTCTCCAATCTTATTCTCAAAAACGGTTCTTCAGTACCACAGTCGTCAACCACTGTTCTCTGTAAGGGTCCTTCTTCACCCCAGTCTCCAAACTCTACTTTCTGTATCAGTGCTTCTGCACCACATTCTCCAAACTCTGCTCTCTGTAACAGTCCGTCTGCACCTGACTCTGCAACCTCTGCTCTCTGCAACAATTCTTCTTCACCCCAGACTTCCAACTCTGCTCTCTGTAACAGTCCTTCTGTACTGCAGTCTCCAACCTCTGTTCTCTGTAACGGTCCTTCTGCACCCGAGTCTTTAAACTCTGCATTATGTATCAGTCATTCTACACCCCAGTCTCCAAACTCTGCTCTCTGTAACAGTCTTTCTGCACCTCAGACTCCAACATCTGTTCTATGCAACATTCTTACTGTGACTAAATCTCTAACCTCTGCTCTCTGCAACAGTCCTTATGCACCTCAGTGTCCAAACTCTGCTCTCTGTAAGATCCTTCTGAAACCCAGTCTCCAACCTCTGCTTTCTGCAATGGTCCCTCTGCACCCTAGTCTTCAATCTCTGATCTCTACAATAGTTACTCTGCACCCGAGTCTAAAACCTCTGCTCTCTGAAACAGTTCTTCTGTACTGTAGTCTCCAAACTCTGTTTGCTGTAAGGGTCCTTCTGCACCACATTCTCCAAACTCTGCTTTCTGTATCAGTGTTTTTGCACCACATTCTCGAAACTCTGCTGTCTGTATGAGTCCTTCTGCACCTAAGACTGAAACCTCTGCTCTCTGCAATAGTCTATATGCACCCGAGTCTCCAATTTCTGCACTCTGTAACATTCCTTCTGCACCCCAGTCTCCAACCTCTGCTTTCTGCAATGGTCCTTCTGCACCTAAGACTCAAACCTCTGTTCTCTGCAACAGTCCTTCTACACCCCAGTCTCCATACTCTGCTCGCACCACCGATCCTTCTGCACCCAAGTCTCCAAAATCTGCTCTCTGCAACAGTCCTTCGGCACCCCAGTCTCCAACCTCTGCTTTCTGTATCAGTCCTTCTGCACCCCAGTAACCAACCTCCCTTTACAGTCCTTCTTCACCTCAGTCTCAAAACTCTGCTTTCTGCAACCGTCCTTCTGAACCCCAGTCTCCAACTTCTGCTCTCTGCAACGATCCTTCTGCACCCTAGTCTTAATCCTCTGCTCACTGCAACAGTCCTTCTGAACCCCAATCTCCAACATCTGCTCTCTGCAACAATTCTTATGTACCTCAGTCTTAAAACTCTGCTCTCTGCAATAATCCTTCTGCACACCAGTCTCCAACCTCTGCTTTCTTTTACATTCCTTCTGTAGCTCAGTCTCCAACCTCTGCTCTATGCAACAGTTCTTCTGCACTCAAGTCTCCAACATCTGCTCTCTGAAACAATCCCTCTACACCCCAGTTTCCAACCTGTGCTCTCTGCAAAAGTATTTCTAGACCCCAGTCTCCATACTCTGCTCCCACCAACGTTCATTCTGCACCCCAGTCTCCAACGTCTGCTCTCTGAAAAAGTTTTTCTACACCGCAGTCTCCAAACTCTGTTCTCTGAAACAGAATTTCTACACCCTAGTCTCAATACTCTACTCTCCCAAACGATCCTTCAGCACCCCAGTCTCCAACCTTTGGTCTCTACATCAGTTCTTTTGCACCCCAGTCTCCAACTTCTCCTCTCTGTAACAGTCCTTCTGTACCGCAGTCTCAAAACGCTGTTCTCTGTAAGGGTCCTTATGCACCCCAGTATCCAACCTCTGCTTTCTGTGTCAGTCGTTTTGCACCACAGTCTCAAAACTCTGCCCTCGGTAACAGTCTTTGTGCAACTCAGTCTGCAACCTCTGCTCTCTGCAACAGTTTTTCTGCACCCCAGGCTCTATCCTCTGCTCTATGTAACAGTCTTTCTGTACCTCAGTTTCCGATCTCTGCTCTATGCAACAGTCCTTCTGCACCCAAGTCTCAAACATCTGCTCTCTGAAACAGTCCTTCTCCACCCCAGTCTCCAACCTCGGCTCTCTATAACAGTCCTTCTGTACTGCATTCTCCAACCTCTGCTCTCTGTAAGGGTACTTATACACCTGAGTCTCCAACCTCTGCTTTATGTATCAGTCTTTCTGCACCCCATTCTCCAACCTGTGCTCTGTGTAACTGTCCCTCTGCACCTTAGTCTCCAACCTCTGCTCTCTACTACAGTCCTTCTAGACCCCAGTCTCCAACCTCTGCTCTCTGCAACGGTCTTTCTGCACCTCAGTCTCCAACCTCTACTCTCTGTAACAGTGCTTCTACACCTCAGTCTCCAACCTCTGCTCTATGTAAGATCCTTCTGCAACCCAGTCTCCAAACTCTGCTCTCTGTAACAGTTTTTCGGCACCTCACTCTCCAAACTCTGCTCTCTGTAAACGACCTCCTGCACCCCAGTCTCCAACCACTGCTCTCTGTATCAGTCCTTCTGCACCGCAGTGTCCAACCTCTGCTCTCAGCAACTATCCCTCTGCACCCTAGTCTCCAACCCATGCTCGCTGCAACAGTCATTGTGCACCCCAATCTCCAACATCTGCTCTCTGCAATAGTTCTTCTGTACCTCAGTCTGAAAACTCTGATCTCTGC
Organism: Ictidomys tridecemlineatus; assembly: GCF_052094955.1. Lineage (NCBI taxonomy): Eukaryota > Metazoa > Chordata > Mammalia > Rodentia > Sciuridae > Ictidomys > Ictidomys tridecemlineatus. Next base: position 96,617 of record NW_027522656.1, read on the forward strand.
AATAATCCTTCTGCACCCGAGTCTCCAACCTCTGCTCTGTGTAACAGTCCTTCTACACCTCAGTCTTCAACTTCTGCTCTGTATCCGTCCTGCACCCCTGTCTCCCACATCTGCTCTTTGTAACAGTCCTTCTTCAGCACAGTCTTCAACCTCTGATCTGTGTAAAAGTCTTTCTGCACCCAAGTCTCCAACCTCTGCTCTCTGTAACTGTTTTTCTGCACCTCAGAATCCAACTTGTGCTATCTGCAACGGTCCTTCTGCACCCCTGTCTCCAACCTCTGCTCTCTGCAACGATCCTTATGCATCCCAGTCTCCAACATCTGCTCTCTGCAACAATCCTTCTCCAACACAGTCTACAACCTCTGCTTTCTTCAACATTCCTGCTGCAACCCAGTCTCCAACATCTTTTCTCTGCATCAGTCCTACTACTCCCCAGTCTCCAACCTCCGCTCTCTGTAACAGTCCTTATGTATCGCAGTCTCCAAACTCTGTTCTCTTTAACGGTCCTTCTGCACCCCAGTCTCAAACCTCTGCTTTCTGTATAAGTCCTTCTGAACCACGGATTCCAACTTCTGCTCTTTGTAACAGTCCTTCTGCACCTCTGTCTGCAACCTCTGAACTCTGCAACCTTACTTCTGCACCCCATTCTCTAACATCTGCTCTCTGTAACAGTCCTTCTGCACCCCATTCTCTAACCTCTGCTCTCTGCAACAGTTCTTCTGTACCACAGTCTCCAACCTCTGCTCTCTGTAACGGTCCTTCTGCACCACAGTCTCAACATCTGCTTTCTGTATCAGTAATTCTGCACCCCAGTCTCCAAACATTGCTCTCTGTAACATTTTTTCTGCACCTCAGTTTCCAACATCTGCTCTCTGCGACAGTTCTTCTGCACCCCAGTCTCCAACATCTGCACTCTGAAACAGTTCTTCTATAAACTATTCTTCCACCTCTGCTCTCTGTAACAGTCCTCCTTTATTGCAGTCTCCGAACACTGCTCTCTGCAACGGTCCTTCTGCACCCTAGTCTCCAAACTCTACTTTCTGTATCAGTCCTTCTGAACACCAGTCTCCAACCTCTGCTCTCTGTAACAGTCCTTCTGCAACTCAGTCTCCAAATTCTGCTCTCTGCAACAGTCCTTCTTCACCCAAGTCTCCAACACCTGCTCCATGCAACAGTCCTTCTTAACCCCATTCTCCAAACTCTGCTATCTGCAACAGTCCTTCGGCACCCCAGAATCCAACCTCTGCTCTCTGTAACAATCCTTCTTAACCTCTGTCTCCAACTCTGCTCTCTGCAATGGTCCTTCTGCACCTCTGTCTCCAACCTCTACTCTCTGTAACAGTCCTTCTGCACCTCAGTCTCCAACCTCTGCTCTCTGTAAGATCCTTCTGCAACCCAGTCTCCAAACTCTGCCCTCTGTAACAGTCGTTCTGCATTCCTTCACCAAACTCTGATCTCTGTAACAGGCCTTCTGCACCGCAGTCTTTAAACTCTGTTCTTTGTAACAGTTCTTCTGCACCCGAGTCTCAAACCTCTGCTCTCTACAAAGATCCTTCTGCTCTCCAGTCTCCAACATCTGTAATCTCCAACAGTTCTTCTGCACCTCAGTCTGAAAACTCGGTTCTCTGCAACGATCTTTCTGCACCCCAGTCTCCAAACTCTACTCTCTCTAACAGTTCCTGTTCCACCTCAGTCTCCAAACTCTGCACTCTGCAAGATCCTTCTGCAACCCTGTCTCCAAACTCTGCTCTCTGTAAGATTCTTTCTGCACCCCAGTCTCCAACCTCTTCTCTCTGTCACAGTGTTTCTAACCCCAGTTTCCAATCTCTTCTCTCTGCAACAGTCCCTCGGCACCCCAGTATCCACCTTCTGTTTTCTTTAACAATCCTTCTGAACCTTAGTTCCCAAACACTGACCTCTGCAATGGTCCTACTGTACCCCAGTCAATAGCCTCTGCTCTCTGCAAAGATACTTATGCACCCCAGTCTCAAACCTCTGCTCTCTGCAACATTCCTTCTGTACATCAGTCTGAAAACTCTGCTCTCTGCAAGGATTCTTGTGTACCACAGTCTCTAAACTCTACTTTCTGAAACACTTAGTTTGCAACTCAGTCTCCAACGTCTGCTCTCTGTAAGAGTCCTTCTGGACCCCAGTCTCTATCCTCTGCAATCTGTAAGATCCTTCTACACCCCAGTTTCCTAACTCTGCTCTCTGTAAAATTCCTTTTACACCCCAGTGTACAACCTCTGCTCTCTGCAACGGTCCTTGTGCACGACAGTCTCCAATCTCTGTTCTTGGTAACAGTCCTTCTTCACCCCAGTCTCCAAAATCTGCTCTGGATATCATTTCTTCTGCACCTCAGTCTTCAACCTCTGTTTTATGTAAGATCTTTCTGCAACCCAATCTCCAAACTCTGCTCACTGTAACAGTCCTTCTGCACCCCAGTCTCAAACCTCTGCTCTGTGCAACAGTTAGTCTGCACCGCAGTTTCCAACCTATTCTCTCTGAAAGATCCTTCTGCACCCCAGTGTCCTAACTCTGATCTCCGTAATAGTCCTTTTTCACCCCAGTCTGACACCTCTTCTCACTATAACAATCCTTCTGAACCTCAGTCTCCAACATCTGCTCTCTGCAACGGTCTTTCTGCACCCCATTCTCAAACCTCTGTTGTCTGCAAGAGTCCTTCAGAATGTAAGTCTCCAACCTCTGCTCTCTGCAAAAATCCTTCTGCATCCCAGTCTCCAACCATTTCTCTCGGTAACATTTCTTCTGCACCTCAGTCTCCAACCTCTGCACTATGTAAGAACTTTCTGCCACCCAGTCTCCAATCTCTGCTCTCTGTAACAGTCTTTCTGCACCCAGTCTCCAACCTCTGCTCTGTGCAACAGTTCCTCTGCACCCCACTCTTCAACCTTTGCTCTTTGTAAGATCCATCTGCACCCCAATCTCCAAAAGCTGATCTCTGTATCAGTCCTTTTCACCCAGTCTCCAACCTCTGCTTCCTGCAACAATCCTTCTGAATCTTAGTCTACCAACTTCAGCTCTCTGCAACAGTTATTCTGCACCCCAGTCTTTAAGATTTACTCTCTGAAACAGTCCTTCTGCATCCCATTCTCCAACCTCTGCACTCTGCAACAGTCCTTCTGTACTGCAGTCTCCAACCTCTCCTCTCTGTAAGGTTTATTCTGGACCCAAGTCTCCAACCTCTGCTTTCTGTATAAGTCCTTCTGCACCCAAGTCTCCAAACTCTGCTCTCTGTAACTGACCTTCTGCATCTCAATCTTTAACATCTGCTCTCTATAACAGTCCTTCTGCACCCAAATCTTCAAACTCTGCTCTCTGCAACAGTCCTTCTACACTCCAGTCTTCAACCTCTGCTCTGAGTAACAGTCCCTCTACAACAGTTTCCAATTACTGCTCTCTGCAACGATCCTTCTGCATCCCAATCTCCAACATCTGCTCTCTGCAACCGTCTTTCTGCACCCAAGTCTCCAACCTCTGCTCTCTGCAATGATCGTTCTGCACACCAGTCTCCAACCTCTGCTCTCTGCAATAATCCTACTGCACCCCAGTCGCCAAACTCTGCTCTCTGAAACAATCCTTCTGCACCGCAGTCTCCAAACTCTGCTCTATGTAATATTCTTCTGTAACCCAGTCTCCAAACTCTGCTCTCTGTAACAGCCCTTCTGAACCCAGTCTCCAACCTCTGCTCTCTGTAACAGCCTTCTGCACCCCAGTCTCCATACTCTGCTCTCTTCATCATTCCTTCTGCACCCCAGTCTGCAAAATCTGCTCTCTTTAACAGTCTTACTTCATCTCAGTCTCCTTCCTCTACTCTCTGCAACAGTTCTTCTGCACACAAGTCTCCAACGTCTTCACTCTGAAACAGTTCTTCTCCTCTCCAGTTTCCAACCTTTGCTCTCTGTAATAGTCCTCCTGTATTGCAGTCTCCAAACACTGCTGTCTGTAATGGTCCTTCTGCAACTCAGTCCCCAACATCTGCTTTCTTTTTTTTTTTTTTTTTTTTTTTTTTTTTTTTTTTTTTTTTTTTTTTTTTAAAATTTGATTTATTTTATTTTTTAAAGGTCAGCATTTGAAATTATTTCTGCTTATTTTCTAAAACGGTTTATGTTTTTTTTTTATTTTTTATTTTTTTTTATTGTTGGTCGTTCAAACCTTACACAGTTCTTAATACATCATATTTCACAGTTTGATTCAAGCGGGTTATGAACTCCCAACTTTACCCCGTATACAGATTGCTGTATCACATCAGTTACCCTTCCATTGATTGACATATTGCCTTTCTAGTGTCTGATGTATTCTGCTGTCAGTCCTATTCTCTACTATCCCCCCTCCCCTCCCCTCCCCTCCCCTTTTCTCTCTACCCCTTCTACTGTAAATCATTTCTTCCATTTGTATTATCTTGTCTTACCCCTCCATTACATAGTTCTTGATATATCATATTTCACATTTTGATTCAAGTGGGTTATACACTCCCATATTGCCCCTTATACAGCTTGCAGAATCACATCAGTTTCACTTCCATTGCTTTACATATTGCCATCCTAGTGTCTGTTGTATTCTGCTGCCTTTCCTATCCTCTACTATCCCCCCTCCCCTCCCCTCCCCTCCCCTCCCCTCTTCTCTCTCTACCCCCACTACTGCAATTCATTCCTCCCCCTTGTATTATTTTTCCCTTTCCCCTCACTTCCTCTTGTATGTAATTTTGTATAAACCTAAGGGTCTCGTTCCATTTCCATGCTATTTCCCATCTCTCTCCCTTTCCCTCCCACCTCTCAACCCTGTTTAATGATGGTCTTCTTCTTGTGCTCTTCTTCCCTAGTCTGTTCTTAATTACTCTCCTTATATCAAAGAAGACATTTGGCATTTGTTTTTTAGGGCTTGGCTAGCTTCGCTTAGCATAATCTGCTCTAATGCCATCCATTTCCCTCCAAATTCTATGATTTTGTCATTTCTTAATGCAGAGTAATACTCCATTGTGTATAAATGCCACATTTTTTTTATCCATTCGTCTATTGAAGGGCATCTAGGTTGGTTCCACAGTCTTCCTATTGTGAATTGTGCTGCTATGAACATCGATGTAGCAGTGTCCCTGTAGCATGCTCTTTTTAGGTCTTTAGGGAATAGACCCAGAAGGGGGATAGCTGGGTCAAATGGTGGTTCCATTCCCAGCTTTCCCAGAAATCTCCATACTGCTTTCCAAATTGGCTGCACCAATTTGCAGTCCCACCAACAATGTACAAGTGTACCCTTTTCCCCACATCCTCGCCAGCACTTATTGTTGTTTGACTTCGTAATGGCTGCCAATCTTACTGGAGTGAGATGGTATCTTAGGGTGGTTTTGATTTGCATTTCTCTGACTGCTAGAGATGGTGAGCATTTTTTCATGTACTTGTTGATTGATTGTATGTCCTCCTCTGAGAAGTGTCTGTTCAAGTCCTTCGCCCATTTGTTGATGGGATTATTTGTTATCTTATTGTCTAATTTTCTGAGTTCTTTATATACTCTGGATATTAGGGCTCTATCTGAAGTGTGAGGAGTAAAGATTTGTTCCCATGATGTAGGCTCCCTATTTACCTCTCTTATTGTTTCTTTTGCTGAGAAAAAACTTTTTAGTTTGAGTAAGTCCCATTTGTTGATTCTAGATGTTAACTCTTGTGCTATGGGTGTCCTATTGAGGAATTTGGAGCCCGACCCCACAGCATGTAGGTCGTAGCCAACTTTCTCTTCTATCAGATGCCGTGTCTCTGATTTGATATCAAGCTCCTTGATCCATTTTGAGTTAACTTTTGTGCATGGCGAGAGAAAGGGATTCAATTTCATTTTGTTGCATATGGATTTCCAATTTTCCCAGCACCATTTGTTGAAGATGCTATCCTTCCTCCATTGCATGCTTTTAGCCCCTTTATCAAATATAAGAAAGTTGTAGTTTTGTGGGTTGGTTTCTGTGTCCTCTATTCTGTACCATTGGTCCACCCGCCTGTTTTGGTACCAGTACCATGCTGTTTTTGTTACTATTGCTCTGTAGTATAGTTTGAAATCTGGAATCGCTATACCACCTGATTCACACTTCCTGCTTAGTATTGTTTTTGCTATTCTGGGTCTTTTATTCTTCCATATGAATTTCATGATTGCTTTCTCCATTTCTACAAGAAATGCCGTTGGGATTTTGATTGGCATTGCATTAAACCTATAGAGAACTTTTGGTAATATCGCCATTTTGATGATGTTAGTTCTGCCTATCCATGAACAGGGTATATTTTTCCATCTTCTAAGGTCTTCTTCAATTTCTCTCTTTAGGGTTCTGTAGTTTTCATTGTATAAGTCTTTCACCTCTTTTGTTAGGTTGATTCCCAAGTATTTTATTCTTTTTGAGGATATTGTGAACGGGGTGGTTGTCCTCGTGTCCATTTCAGAGGATTTGTCGCTGATATACAGGAATGCCTTTGATTTATGCGTGTTGATTTTATAACCTGCCACTTTGCTGAATTCATTTATTAGCTCTAACAGTTTCTTTGTAGACCATATTGGGTCTGCTAGGTATAGAATCATGTCATCTGCAAATAGTGATAACTTAAGTTCTTCTTTTCCTATTTTTATGCCTTTAATTTCTTTCGTCTGTCTAATTGCTCTGGCCAGTGTTTCGAGAACTATGTTGAACAGGAGTGGTGAGAGAGGGCATCCCTGTCTTGTTCCAGATTTTAGAGGGAATGCCTTCAATTTTTCTCCATTCAGAATGATGCTAGCCTGAGGCTTAGCATAAATTGCTTTTACAATGTTGAGGTATGTTCCTGTTATCCCTAGTTTTTCGAGAGTTTTGAACATAAACGGATGCTGTACTTTGTCGAATGCTTTTTCTGCATCTATCGAGATGATCATATGGTTCTTATTTTTAAGTCTATTGATGTGGTGAATAACATTTATTGATTTCCGTATATTGAACCAACCTTGCATACCAGGGATGAATCCTACTTGATCATGGTGTACAATTTTTTTGATATGTTTTTGTATCCGATTTGCCAGAATTTTATTGAGGATTTTTGCATCTAGGTTCATTAGAGATATTGGTCTGTAGTTTTCTTTCTTTGAAGTGTCTTTGTCTGGTTTCGGAATCAGGGTGATGTTGGCCTCGTAGAATGAATTTGGAAGTTCTCCCTCTTTTTCTATTTCCTGAAATAGCTTGAAAAGTATTGGTATTAGTTCCTCTTTAAAGGTTTTGTAAAACTCTGCTGTAAACCCATCCGGTCCTGGGCTTTTCTTAGATGGTAATCTTTTGATGGTTTCTTCTATTTCCTCAATTGATATTGGTCTGTTTAGGTTGTCTATATCCTCCTGACTCAATCTGGGCAGATTATATGACTTGAGAAATTTATCGATGCCTTCACTATCTTCTATTTTATTGGAGTATAAGGATTCAAAATAATTTCTGATTATCTTCTGTATTTCTGAAGTGTCTGTCGTGATCTTGCCTTTTTCATCCCTTATGCTAGTAATTTGAGTTCTCTCTCTTCTTCTCTTCGCTAGCATGGCTAAGGGTCTGTCAATTTTATTTATCTTTTCGAAGAACCAACTTTTCGTTTTGTCAATTTTTTCAATTGTTTCTTTTGTTTCGATGTCATTAATTTCAGCTCTGATTTTAATTATTTCTTGCCTTCTACTTCTTCTGCTGTTGTTTTGCTCTTCTTTTTCTAGAATTTTGAGATGAAGTATGAGATCATTTATTTGTTGGTTTTTTCTTTTTTTAAGGAATGAACTCCAAGCAATGAATTTTCCTCTTAGAACTGCTTTCAATGTGTCCCATAGATTCCGATATGTTGTGTCTGTGTTTTCATTAAACTCTAAGAATTTTTTAATTTCCTCCTTGATGTCTTCTAAAACCCATTGATCATTCAGTAACCTATTGTTCATTCTCCAAGTGATGCATGATTTTTCCTTGCTTCTTTTATGGTTGATTTTTAGTTTCATTCCATTATGATCAGATAAGATGCATGGTATTATCTCCGCTCCTTTATATTGTCTAAGAGTTGCCCTGTGACATAATATATGATCTATTTTTGAGAAGGATCCATGTGCTGCTGAGAAAAAAGTGTAGCTGCTTGATGTTGGGTGGTATATTCTATATATGTCAATTAAGTCTAAGTTGTTAATTGTGTTATTGAGTTCTATAGTTTCCTTATTCAACTTTTGTTTGGAAGATCTGTCCAGTGGTGAGAGAGGTGTGTTGAAGTCTCCCATGATTATTGTATGGTGGTCTATTAGACTCTTGAACTTGAGGAGAGTTTGCTTGATGAACGCAGCAGCACCGTTATTTGGGGCATGTATATTTATGATTGTTATGTCTTGTTGGTGTATGGTTCCCTTGAGCAGTATGTAGTGTCCTTCTTTATCCTTTATCCTTCTTTATTATGGAATTAAAACATTCTTTATCCTTCTTTATTATGGAATTAAAACATTCCATGATAAACAAAAGTTAAAAGAATTTGCAGCTAGAAAACCATCTCTTCAAAAAATCCTTGGCAAAACACTACAGGAAGAGGAAGTGGAAAACAACAATGAAAACCAACAGTGGGAGGTAGGACAGTAAAGGGGGGGAAAAATCAAAGAGAAAAACAAATCAGGTTTAACAGCATTAATAAACAAATATGGCTGGAAGAACAAACCATATCTCAATAATAACCCTAAATGTTAATGGCTTAAACTCACCAATTAAGAGACACAGGCTAGTTGAATGGATCACAAAACAAGATCCAACAATATGCTGCCTACAGGAGACGCATTTGATAGGAAAGGATATACATAGACTAAAGGTGAAAGGTTGGGAAAAATCATATCACTCATATGGACTGCGGAAACAAGCAGGAGTGTCCATACTCATATCAAATAAAATAGATTTCAACCAAAGTTAACCAACATCTGCTTTCTGTATCAGTCCTTCTGCACGCCAGTCTTTAACCTCTGCTATCTGCAACAGTCTACTACTCCTTAATCTCTAAATTCTACTCTGCAAAAGTACTTCTGCACCAATGTCTTCAAAACCTGCTTCCTGCAACAGTCTTTCTTCACCCCAGTTTCCAATCTCTGCTATCTGCAACAGTCCTTCTGCACACCAGTCACAAAACTCTGCTCTCTGTAACAGTCCTTCTGCACCTCAGTCTCCAAATTATGCTCTCTGCAACAGTCCTTCTGCACCCGAGTCTCCAAGCTGTGCTCTCTGCAACAGTTCTTCTACACTACAGTCTTCAACCTCTGCTCTGTTTAACAGTTTTTCTGCACCCCAGTCTCAAACCTCTGCTCTCTGTAACAGTCCTTCTGCACCATATTCTCCAACCTCTGCTCTCTGTTACAGTCTTTGTATACCACAGTCTCCAACCTCTGGTCTCTGTAGTGGTCCCTCTGCACCCCAATTTCCAATATCTGCATTCTGTAACAGTCCTTCTGCACCTCAGTCACCAAACTCTGCTCTCTGTTACCGTCCTTCTCCACCTCAGTTCTCCATCCTCTGCTCTCTGTTACAGTCCTTCTGCACCTCAGTCTGAAACCTCTGCTCTCTTCACGATCTTTCTGCACCCCAGTATCCAACCACTGCTCTCTGTAACAGTCGTCCTGCACCTCAGTCACCAACCGCTGCTCTCTGTAAGATCCTTCTGCAACCCAGGCTCAAAAGTCTGCTCTCTATACCAGTCCTTCTGCAACCCATTCTCCAACCTGTTCTCTCTGTAGCAGGCCTTCTGAAACCCAGTCTTTGAACTCTGCTCTCTGAAACAGTCCTTCTGCACGCCAGTCTGCAACCTCTGCTCTCTTTAAGGGTCCTTCTGCACCCCAGCTCCCATCTCAGCTTTCTGTATCATAATTCTTCAAACCAATCTCCAACATCTTCTCTGTGTAACAGTCCTTCTGCATCCCAGTTTCCAAACTCTGCTCTCTGCAACAGTCCTTCTGCACCCCAGTGTCCAACCTCTGCTTTTTGCAACATTCCTTCTGCATCCTAGGTTTTAACCTGTTCTCTCTGTAACAGTCCTTCTGCACCCCAGTCTCCCATCTGTGCTTTCTGTAACGATTCTTCTGCAGCCCAGTCTCCAACTCTGCTCTCTGCAATGATTCTTCTGAAACTCGGTCTCCAACTTCTGCTGTCTTCAACGATCCTTCTGCACCTCACTCTTCAAACTCTGCTCTCTGAAACAGTTTTTCTGAAACTCAGTCTCAAACCTTTGCTCTCTGCAACCGTCCTTCTGCACCCCTGTCTCCAACCTATGCTCTCTGTGACGATCCTTCTGCACCCCAGTCTACAACGTCTCCTCTCCTTAACACTCCTTCTGCACCCCAGTCTCCAAACTCTGTTCTCTGTAAGGTCCTTCTGCACCCCAGTTTCCAAATTCTGCTCTCTATAACATTCTTCTCCAAACCAGTCTCTAACCTCTGCTTTCTTCAACGGTCCTGCTGCAACCCAGTCTCCAACATCTGTTCTCTGAAACAGACCTTCTACTCTCCAATTTCCAATCTCTGCTTTCTGTAATAGTCTTTCTGTACTGAAGTCTCCAACTTCTGCACTCTGTAATGGTCCTTCTGCACCCTAGTCTCCAACCTCTGCTTTCTGTATCAGTCTTTCTGCACCACAGTCTCCAAACTCTGCTCTATGTTACAGTCCTTCTGCACCTCAGTCTCCAAAACTCTGCTTTCTGTAAGACCTTCTGCAACCAAGTCTCCAAACTCTGCTCTTTGTAAACAGTCCTTCTGCACACCAGTCTCCAACCTCTGCTCTCTGCAACGATTCTTCTTCACCCCAGTCTCTAACCTCTGCTCTCTGCAACGATCCTTGTGAACCCCAGTCTCCAAACTCTGCTTTCTGGAACAGTCCTTCTGCACCTCAGTCTCCAACTTCTGCTCTCTGCAACAGTTCTTCTGCACCCCAGTCTTTAACATCTACTCTCAGAAACAGTCCTTTTATACCCCTGTCCAAATGCAGAAGGATGAGACCTGAACTATTGCTCACCCTGCAAAAAATCAACACAAAATGCATTAAAGACCCAGGCACTAGATCAGAAATTATGCAGTTTCAAGGAAATAACAAAGTCAATACTCCAACCTAAAGGCAGAGGCAATGACTTTCTCAATAGGATGCCAAAGCTCAAGAGATAACACCAAAATTTAGCTAATAGGACGGAATCAAATTAAGAAGGTTCTGCACAGCAAAGGAGACAATTAGAATATGAAGAGAGAACCTACAGAAAGGGAGAAAATCTTTATAAGGTTCTCTTTTAAAAGAGGATGAATATTTAGAATATTAAAAACAACTCAAAAAACTTAACATCAAACCCACAATTATTAAATAACCCAATTGTCAAATAACCCAATAACCAAAATGGAAACTAAATGAACTAAACAGACACGTGTTAGAAAAAAATATGTGAGTGGCCAACAAATATATGAAAATACTTGCAAGTCAAGACTACCCTGAGATTTTCTCTCACTTCAGTGACAAAGGCAACCACCAAGAATACAAACAGAAACCAGTGTGACAATGAGAGAATTGGAAAGAAAGGAACACTCACACCCTGTTGGTGTGCATGTAAATCAGCACAACCACCACGGAAATCGGGATGGAGGCTCCTCAGGAGTAGCCATGGACCACCCTGCGACCCAGCTCAACCACTACAATGCACCAATGAAGTGTGAAAAGAAGAGTTTCACATTACATGGGACAGGCACTATTCTAGGAGGGTGCCCATTTTTTCCTGTCTATAAATACCACGATCATTTACCACTGTCTAAAATCTCTATAGATTCAAATGTTCTGATCACTGCTCCACCACATGGCCTCTTCTACTTCAGGGTCCCCTTATTCTCACTGAAATCAGGGAGCCCGTTTCAAAAATGCCATCTGTTTATGTCTTTCCAGGCTTCCGAGAACAGCAGCTGTGGGTTTCACAAGAATCTGGTGCTGCCTTCTGAACGCATGTCCACGAGGCCTTGGCGAAGGCTGGTGCTCCAGGCCCTCATTCAGATCCAGCTGTGAGGCCAGGGAAGGGGTCACATAACACGCCATCTAACACTTTGTTTATTTCTGATAACCATCCTCTCCATTATTCCAGGATCATATTGGTCATTGAACTTAAGCAAACACTGAGTCTATATTTCAGTCCATCAACCAAAGAGAGTCTAATAGCCACTCCCCGTGGCTCAGGAAAATCTTTGACCCTAACATTTCTGGTGATTACGTCCCTGTGACTGCATTCAAGATGATCCAGCAATATGTCCTGACTTCTTTGGTCTAGAAGACTCAAACAGATTATATCCTTATCTTATATAATATTAAGGCTCCTAATTACAAAATACAGTAAAATATTTACCTTTTATTTTGGTGTGACCCTTATACTCTACTGGGCTATAGTTTATACTCTTACCTGAGGCGTTCTAGGATCAGACCCCAATTAAGAGTCTGGTGACAATGTGGGATCATGGATGAGCATCTTAAAGACAATTGGGCTGGGGATGTGGCTCAAGCAGTAGTGTGCTTGCCTGGCACGCGTACAGCCCAGGTTCGATCCTCAGCACCACATACCAACAAAGATATTGTGTCCACCGAGAACTAGAAAATGAATATTAAAAATTTCTCTCTCTCTCTCTCTCTCTCTCTCTCTCTCTCTCTCTCTCTCTCTCTCTCTCTCCCTTTCTCTCTCTCCCCTCTCCTCTCTTCTCCTCTCCTCTCCTCTTTCACTCTCTCTTTAAAAAAAAAGACAACCTCCCAGGTAGAGTGACCATAGGGTCTTCAATTTAGGGAAAGCTAGTCTCCTTGAGGGAGGAGGGGCTGCTTCAGAGAGCATGTCTTAGGGTAGAGGAAGTTGACAACGAAAAAAAATTATAAAATGGTTGGGAGATCTGGAAGAAAAAAGGAAAATAGGGCAGGTGACACCACCCCATATATGGAAACACTAACTTCCCTGGAAAGAGACGCTCATTCCACGCTACTGTGACCCACATTCAGGAACAGATGTCTAGGAGCCTGCACACACAGCTCCTGGCACCAAGGAGATTAGTTCCTGCCTCTACAGGGCTGGTTTGCTGCTGCTGCTATGGGATCCAAAAGAACCTGCTTTCTTCCTTTTTTTATCCTCTCTGCCTAGTGTTTGGCTGATCTTGACAGAATCTTCTAAAATGGAGGCCTGCAGGCAGGGGAGTGTGGGAAACGAGGTTCTCGTACTTTCTGTCCCTCTGGTATGGGGAGGACACAGAAAGAAAGAGATGGTGCTGAACACCCACAAAAGGTGTACGACACACTTGAACCTGAAAGTGGGAAAAGGGTGTTTGTAAAAAGAGAGGAGAGAAAGGAGTCTCAGAGATTTTAAAAGCAGGAGTTAAAGTTGAAGCTCCAGATACAGACTCTCTACCCAGGTGCCTACATTCCCTGGGAGGCATCTTTTTTCAGATGACTGTATACTCCAGTTTTAAGATTGGTCTAGACTTTGATACTGCAAAGGGATGCACACCCTCCAGCCAGCTTCCTCAGGGCACTGTGGACCTCATTGCTTCTCAGGCTGTGAATGATGAGGCTCAACAGGGAGCTCACCACACAGAAGAGCACAGAGCCCAGGGTGTCCGTGTCCAGCCTTCTCTGGGCCTGTCATAGTGAAAGTTGGCTGTTCCATAGAAGACCACCATAAAAGTGAGGGGGGACGCACAGGTGGAGAAGGCCTTTCTCCTGCCCTGAGAAGAGGGAATCCCCAGGATGGCCGCCATGATGAGTGCATAGGAGCCTGCAGTGAAGAGGCAGGGACTCAGGCCCATAGTGGCACTGACCACGTGAAGCGCAGACTCGTTGACAGAGGTGTCTTAGCAGGAGAGCTTCAGGAGCAATGGAGTGTCAGAGAAAGTGGCTGAACTGGTGGGGCCCACACAGAGTGAGTGTGATTGCCAGCACCGTGTGTGTGACCAAATTCACCTGCCCACACAGCCAGGACCCAGTCACCAGGCCAACACAGACCTTCACACTCATGATGACTGGGTACTGAGGAGGACGGCAGGTGGCCACACAGCACTCAAACTGCCACAGAGCCAGTAAGACGCATTCTCTGCCAGCACTTGTCACCAAGAAGAAAATCTGGGAAAGGCAGCCCTCATAAGAAATGGCCTTCCTCTCCCAGAAGAAGTTCACCAGCAGTAGTGGGAGGGTGGTGGATGTTTAGCAGACGTCCAAGAAGCTCAAATTGCTGAGGAAAAAATACATTGGAGTGTGGAGAGCAGGACTGACCCTGGTGGCCACTATTATGAGCATGTTCCCCAGGAGAGTGGTCAGGTAAATGACCAGAAAGAGCAGAAAGAACCAGCCCTGTAGGTTGGAATGGTTGGAATATCCCAAGACTATGAATTCAGTGACAAATGATTGATTACTCATTTCCAATGGTATCATAGCTTCAAAACAGAGAAAAAGAGACCATGACGAAAATGGACTGAGAGCACCTCAAACAGGGTTGTTAATCTGCAGCCACATGGCAAATAATATTGTATACAGAGATGCCTGGACTCTGGAAAGATACATATAGGAGTGACTTTAGAGAGAGCATAACTTCTCACAGACTTTTGCATAGGTGCTCTTTTGTAAGAATAAATGGAGACTTGGTCAAAATGCACAAGCAGCTATCAACCCCTGTGTCGCATTGAATCTGCAGTATCTCCCTCCTAACACTGTGCTTCACTGTGATGAATTTTTTTTGTATGTCTGTTATTTCAAGTAATGTTTTCATTGTGGAAAAATGAAGAAAATGCAGAAAGTTATTCAGAAGAATAGAACAGGTCACAAAATCAAAGCTCTCTTTGCATTCATCCCATTCTACCTCTATCTATCTTTAAAATATCCAAAGAAAAATTTCCCAATATTGTTGTACTCTATTTAGTTGTTTGCCTTGTAATCTTGATTTCCTAACATGAAATTAAGTTAATATCTCCCTTTTTATTGAACATAGAAATCTTCCATTCCATTTACTATCATAAATATTGGAATAGAAGCTTTCATACATATGTATCTGTTATCATCTCTGATTATTTCTTAAAAGTAAAATTATAAGTCACCTGCTTTTAAATACATTGATATATTTTTTTCAGTTGAAACTTTTATTTTTTTAAATTTTATAAGATACAAGGAATTTTGACAAATGATATATACTTAGGTATTTTTCTTCTTTTGTATTATAAGATTTACCTCACCAAACATTACATTTCCTGAAAAAAAATGATTGATACAATTAGTGATTTTCTATCATGTTACCCATGCTAATCTGTGATCCATTGTTTTCAACTAAAATTTCTGTTTCTTTTTCAATCTTAAATGAAAAATATTATAGTAAAACAGTAGGCTCTTGGTCCAGATAGATGTGGATTGAAATTCATCTGTTGTTTACTAGATGTTGTTTGTAAAAATGTCAGCTCATCTCTATTCCTCAGTTTGTTTTTTTCTTAGGATATTAATGATGTCTATTTCAAAACTGCTGAAAAAAGTTTTGAGATAATATAAGCTATGTGGCTGGCACATTACATTTACTCAATGCTTTTTATCAAGTTAGAAAATGTCTATCCATTTTTTACTAGTATTTTTTTTTTTGGTGTATGTGTGCTGGGTTTTGAATTCAGAGCCTTATGCATACTAAGCATGCACTCTAACACTGGAATTTTCCCCTAGTTTCATTTAGTTATACTTTTTATCATAAATAGATATTGAATTTTCTCATTTTCTCTGCATCTATCGAAATGATATATATTTTTTCTTATTTAGTTTGTTACTATGGAAATTCGGTTGATTGAATTTTTGAATATTGAATCAGCCTTGCATTCTGGGATTGATCTCAATTGACTGTAATGTTATCCTTATTCTATATGGCTGAGTTAAGTTTGTTAATATTGTTCCCTTCTTGCTTTTGTGTATTCTATTTTCGCTGTTCTCCAGAGATAATCTATTTCTTGAAGAATTCTCAGCTGTATTCTACTGTTATTTTCAGTCAATGCATGTTAGTGGACTAGTGGGAAACAGAGAAGGGATTTCTAATGTTTCCAGGAAGCCCTGCCTTAGGTAGTGTAAACTCAGTCACAGGGATATGGCCTTCACAGTGACCCACTTTCTAGAAATATGGCTGAGCCTAGTTCTTATTCCTCCCGACGTTAGACATTTCGGCCTGTTCCTTTTCATATCTGCAAAGGTTTTCCTTTGAGGGTTTTAATGTAACATTTTTTGTTACTCTTGACTCTGAAGATTACAGATTTTGTTCTATGAAAAAAATCAGGAAATGGGTCTGGGAGGAGTTTTGGCTGCTGTTGCTGCTGTTTGTCCCTTTACCTATCCAAGAAATGATACCGTTAAAGCCACTTTCTCAGAATACTTCCCTATCTTCCTGAGAGCATTTGGTGGAATCCATGGAGAAAAAGAAAAAAAATACAAACATCTTATGTCTATAGCCCTCTGGGTCTTTATGCTCTTAAACCAGTCTATACTTAGTCTTTAGCAATCCATTAACTATTTTTTACTTGAGTTTTTTTTTTTTTTTTTTATAAATAAACTCCTATGTATCTAGTGTGTTCTCACATAGTTAAAAAAATGCCTGGATTATTTTGGTTCCTTATCTCTCCCCAGACTTCGGTTAGTTGTTTGCCTTATAATCTTCATCCCTAATAAAGTCAAGAAAAGTCATTAATTTGCATTTTCTTCTGCTCTTTTTGGTTATTATAATGATGAAAACAACATGCTTTCTAGCTATTTCAATAGATACTCAAGGTGAAATTTGAAGTCTATACACTTACTTTTCAAAAATATTTAGTAATTTCTAATTTAGTTAAATATGTAGTTATTCTATTAAAAACAATCCCATTCCTAGCATATTTCCAAGAAAATTAATGCACAGTTCACGAATATTCTTGTGTAAAAATTCATAATAACTCAAACAAATATTATGCCATCAGCAGAAGGACAGAAGACAAATAACGGTTTATCATGCAGTGGAATAAATCAGTTACTTTAGAAACACAAATACTGAAACATTAATAACGATGACAAATCTAAAAAAAAATTTCTGAGTGAAAGAAGCCAGATACAAAATATATACTGTATGTTTCCTTTAAATAAACTTCAAAAATTAGCAAAACAGCTATAATGGTCAAGTAATAATGGTGGTCTTTTTTTTTTTGGAGCTCAGGGGTGATATCAGTTGAAGCATAAAAAAATTTTCTAAAGTGATGGAAATGTTTTATATCCTGATTTTTGGTAGTTCATATATATGTAAAATATTATAAACCTGTACACTTTAGATCTGTGCATTCTTTGAGTACAAATTATAGTTCAATTTTTAAAAACAGCCTTGTTTTAAAAAGAAGTAATTAATGGGAAAGAGTGGTACCTGCCTGTAATCCCAGGTACTTGGGAGTCTAAGGCAGGAGGATCATAAATTTGAAACTCTGCAAGGCCCCCCGCCCCAAATAATTGAAAAGGGTGGGGATATAGCTTCATGGTAGAGTGCCACTGGGTTCAATTCCCAGTACTGCAGTAAGTAAGTAAGTAAGTAAGTAAGTAAGTAAATTGATAAATAGAAGGGAAAGCATTTTTTAAAGATGATTTTTAACTCAGGATTGGTTGGAACTACATCTAAATATTTTTATAGGTCTCTAAGAGGTTAAGTATTTTTTCCCATTTTTTGCATTTCTCTACTTCTTTTTTACCACAGTGATAGTCCAGGACATATCACATTTTACAAGTGACATCAGTTGTTTCCTGATCACGATCTGTTTGAAGCAGTGAATGTGATTGGTGGGTGCATTCGGTCTGTATCACAGATACAAAGCCTTGCTCACCATGATGGTGGGTGTGTGCAAGTGTGTGTGTTTGTGTGTGTGTTTGTGTGTGTGTGTGTGTGTGTGTGTGTGTGTGTTATTGGTTGTGGGATTGGTCTTGACGGAGAACACTGTCTTATAGTTAGTGGGATGAAAATTTGGCATCTCAGGCAACATTGATGGCAGAAATCTCAAAGAATATAGCAGGAATCTGCCATCTAAGGCTCAGCAAGCTCAGAACACTTGGTTATCTTAATTCCTATAAATGGAAATACCCTCACTATTGAGCTTCTCTGAGAGCTGCATCACACTGGGGCGGGAGAAGGGAGCCCATTTCCATAGAGATGTACCCTGTTTCTATGGAGACTCCAGCTAGGCTTCAAGGGGCTGGTGGGATAGTACCAGTGGATGCTGCCAAGCCCTGGGTCATTCTGAGGAGCCTGCTACTTCAGGAGAGATGGCAGGGTATCAGCCTATGGGGCCAGGACTAGGCTCTGTGAAGTTGTGTCAGGCCTTATTTCTAAGAAAGGTACTTGGCAATAGAAACCTCGGAAAATGTCGCACCCTCCACCATGTCATGGGCCACCAGAGAGTCCAGGTGTGTCTCTGGAAGCAAGGCTTAGGTATGAGCATGGAAATCAATGATTGCAGAGTATCAACAATTGGGGACCATAAATCTCTTTCAGGTGAGTGCAGACTGAAAACAGGGACATCTGGAGGGAGATAGACTGGGTTTTAGAAAAGTATCAGATCTCTAGGTCTAGAAGATGCAGATAGTCCCACTCATGGAATTCTGCATGTGAGTCCAAGGAGCAGGGGTCAATAACTGTGAAACCTGGTTCCCCAGGTTTTAGACACACCTGTTTATTTCAAAAGAGTGATTTGAGTGCTAAAACAAGATCAAAATGAAGTGGTCTGTATCTGAAGACGTGCTGTTTTGAAGGTGGGAGAAAATCTCTGAAGCCCTCATGGAGAAGGATATGGAGAACTTTAAAGTCCTAGTTGAAGAGGACACGGTAAAGACAACAAATCAGTTTTGGCAGGCTGGCTAGCTGGTGGGATCACTCAGGAAAACAGGAATATGTGAGGAATAGCAGATGTAGAGGAGGCTTTGGTGGATTTGATTTGAGTAATGTTGAATGTGAGTTGTCTGTGGGATAATCACTTGGAAATGCCCTTCACAGACAGCCTAAAACTGCAGGTGTGGATTTGGAAGTCATTGTCTTGAAGGCAACTGTTACAGCAAAGGGTGAATATAAAATCCCCCAGGAGAATAGAGAAAGTAGAGAAGGAAATAGAGAAAGTAGAAACTCTTGTATTACTTGGTGTTCACGAAAATTGTAGTAAAAGTTTATCCAGAAATGACTAAAAACACCACACTATCTAGGTCAGTTGTAGCTATCTCTTTCTCTAAATAATTTCTCTAAACAAGAGGTTACCTTATTAGCATTGATTTACAATAAATCAACTTTGAAATGGAGCTGGAAGCTACATGTACTTGATATTTCTTATGTTCTCTGTTTTCTCTATCAACTACCTGGATGAACTTCAAGTCATTAAGAAATCAGTGACATGTACTTTCTTTTAACTCCCCATATCAAAAAGATCAATATGACAATCTCTTTTATAGGTAGATACCTAGAGGTTTTCAAAAAAAATAAAATTCCACATAGAAGGCAGTTCCAGCAGATTTTACTATGGGAAATTGGTACATGGTCTGTGGATGTGTAAAAGGGAAAACTAAACGTAAATGTTCAGGTATTTAAAAATACAATCTCTGAAGTTGTGAATACTGCTATTGTTAAGGTCTTAAATATAAAGGTAAGTTCAGGAGGGACAATTTCATGGGGCATTAAAAAAATCTCTCAATGTATGTTTATATAATTTTATCTACATATAAGTTTTTCCTTGGTTTTACTGGCTAATTTCTTGTAGGTCACGGGTGTGGGGTAGGGTGAAGGATGATACCCAAACAATTTTTATTATCCTCTATGCTCTTTATTAATGTAGGCCATTAGATTGAATCATCATCATGGTCACCATTAGAAACCATTATTAACAATCATAACTCATGAATGACACTTTGTGACACAATATGTACTTGCTCCTTAGAATTTATATAATGCAGCATAGGAATTAGATCAACTTAATAGTAAACCCTCTGCTCTGCAATAATAATAACCATAATTATCATAATCATCAAGGGCATATTTCATAGAAAAATAATTTGAGTGTGAGTCTTTTTAGATTGCTTCAATACACATAAATGCCTGACTTTAAAAACCTTGTTTAATGTATTTTAAAAGCGGCATGTTTTCTGAAAAAATTAGATTGAATTTTGGATAATCCATTTTATCAAAACTCAGTGCATTTCTTTGAAAAGATGAATTTTTACATACCTAAATCCAATCAGGATTTTTCAAATTGAGTAACGAATAGAGACACACATTAGATAAAAATACCTAACACTTATTAAATGCCTATAAGCCTTTTACATGCATTAACTTATTTGGTTTACACAACAACCTATAAGATAACCTATTATCCCCAGTTTACAGAAAAAAAGAATTGAAGTTAATGCACAATATATTAATGCAAGTAGGGAAACATCAATGAATCTTTTTAATTTGCATAATTTACATTAATTTGTACATTTAATATGTATTAACAGTTATGATTTAAGAAACCAAAAAGAAATTGACTCAGAAAATTTATCATGTAATAACTATTATTTGTAGTGATACTTTGTTACCTGATGATAATACAATATATTAGTAAACTGTCTTATTATCTTCAATGCCCAGACATTCTTGTCTTTGGTTCTAATAATTCATTGCACATGATTAATAGGCCAACACAGCTTTTATTAAAATTCCAAATCTCAGGGCCTTAAAAAGCTTAAAGTATTTAAATTTCAAGAGAAAGTCGGTGCTTCAGTTAAGCACAACTAATTTTAAAATCTAAATATAAACAAAATAAAATAAATAAGTCTAGAGTCTTAAAATAAGAACTTTTTTTTTTGCTTTGGCAATAAAAAAAAATGTTTTGCTGACTAACTTTAGGGATTCATTTCCTCAAACAAAAAAAAAATGGGCATGACCAAAACGAGGAAGAATGGAGTGATCATGAAAACCCTTATGCACATCAGGGAAACAATGATTCCTATTTGATCTCAATAGAACAAGCAATGATTAAAATTTTTAAATCCAATTTTCATGTTGCCCAGTAAATTGCTTAAAACACACACACACACACACACACACACACACACACACACACACACACACACACAGTACAAGGTCGATTTATTGAGAAAAATATCTGACTGATTTCAGGTGCTTGTGGCAATGTTAATTTATTACTGTGAAATCTATCAGCTATCTGGCCTGGCCTAGAGTTGTTCTCATATCCTCCCATGTGGTGTGGGTGCGTGGAGCCGAGAGAAAGATCAGAGGTCATTGTGCAGAAAAGTTGGCCTCAGTCAGTGAGTTCCAAGTGTTCCCAGTGATGCTGGTCCAAGGACACACTTTGGGGGAGGCTGGGCTCTTTCACCTAACATGCAGGGATGCCTTTACCCCTAACTGGTAGGTTTAAAATCTTAACAAATTCACCAGGAAAAAGCCTCCCTCCTGTCTTGGAGATTCAGCACTCAATTCAGCATTTAACATCTTTTTCAGTTCTGTGTTTTTAGGGCCAGGGTGTAGGGGGGCAGTTACCGGAGATTGAACTCAGGGGCTTGACCACTGAGCCACATCCCCAGCCCTATTTTATATTTTATTTAGAGACAGGGTCTCACTGAGTTTCTTGGTGCCTTGTTTTTGCTGAGGCTGTCTTTGAACTCACTATCCTCCTGCCTCAGCCTCCTGAGCTGCTGGGTTTACAGGCGTGCACCACTGTGCCAGCTCTTTCAGTCTTTTTATTTCACCTGTGCTTCTTCTAGCATAAAGGGAAAAGGGAAGACAAATTATTACCTTTTACAATATGTCAGAGCCTTCTAGTTATAAAATTCTTTAAAATAAAAAATACTCTTTTCCATATAGGATTTTAAAATTTTTTTTCTTGGTAGTGGTTAGTTTCAATTCAAACCAATTTTGTTCCTATACAGGGTCTAATTTAGTCCTAAGCCAGATCTACTAAGAAACCCAAAGAGGATAAGATCTGATCCCTGTCCTGCTGCGCCCCTCCC
Source organism: Ictidomys tridecemlineatus (assembly GCF_052094955.1). Taxonomy (NCBI): domain Eukaryota; kingdom Metazoa; phylum Chordata; class Mammalia; order Rodentia; family Sciuridae; genus Ictidomys; species Ictidomys tridecemlineatus. The sequence continues at coordinate 118,629 of NW_027522656.1, forward strand.
GTGACTCAGGCAATGGCAAGGTCCTACTGAGGTGGATGGTGCAAGGCGTCCATCCTCTGGAGGAGCACAGTATGTTTCTGGGAATGGGCTGATTTGTTTTTGTATTCCTTTAATAAGTATAGTTTTGATTTCTCATATGACCATTAAGTATAAAGGAAAAATCATGACTTTCCCAATTAATGCAATTACTTCTAAAGCATAGATCTGTTTCCTCTAAATGCAATGATTTAGCTGTGGAGTGTAAATTGTTCATGTCTAAAGAAAAACTCTCTGTATTCCTGTCAAGGAAGTTTTTGAGAAATTAAATTAAAATTTAGAGAAGGAAAATTTATGTTAAGAAGATAGATTAGTGCTTAGTACTGGGCAACTTGGTCTTGTTCCTGTGCACAATGGTTTGTGCTCTTACTTTTGTTTGATTACAAGTAATAACAAATCAACAACTTGCCATAACCATGGCACCGGTTCCAGTCAGTAAGTCAAGAAAGAATAGTCAAGGTATAGGCCTCACCATAGGTTCGTCTTCTGAGACCCCCTGTCTGAGCTGGTCTTCAACACTGTCCTTCAACCAACTTACAATCTAATGGGAAGATGAACTCAATATGTGCAGGAAACTTGGTAACAATTCTATGTAATCTACAAATTATCATTATTTTCCCTTAGTGTTTGCTTGGGCAGCTCTGGGAATGGAGCACTTAATACTTGTCAAAGCCCCTCATTCCATCTTGAATATGCGCTCCTCCAGGTCCTAGTTGGGCCTCTCAATTGTGTTCTAAACACTAGGGCAACATCTTGTGTAAATGTGCACTCAGTAAAGGTTTGAAGAATGAAGAAGGTCTGTCAAGTACATCCATTGATCAGAGTTTTTAAAAGATTCTTTAAAGACGGTACTGTGTGGGACCTAAAGGATCTAACAGAGACTTGACAGAGGCGAGAGGACATTTATGTTCAGTGGTTCTGGTGCAGATATCTTTCTGAGAACAATAAAGCCTCTGTGGGCATAAGTGAGGCAGCATAGCCAAGAGGCTTCTGAGGAACTCAGTGTCTCCTTTCTGCTAAACATATCCCTTATGGAGACCATCGGCTCAGTTCCCACAGAACAAGCAGCTCTGCATCTTTCTTTCCCAATCAGTCATTTCAAAGTCAGGTGACCGAGTATGAAGTCACTTATGAGTGACCCCAAAATATAATATTTCTAAAGTAGGGGGGGTTTGTATGAAGTAGATTAATCACAAGCTTCAGGGACTTATTACAGTTAATAAATTGCTTGCAACTCCCCTCCCCAAGCATCCATGTGTTGTAAGATAAAGATGAAAACCCCTAGTTAGTGAATGAATACATTTCTAAACATAACTTCTTCTACAATAATGATTTTTATTTAAAAAGATATTTTGGTAGGTCTATTATTATGCTATATTGTATCATAATGGGAATGTGTCCCTGTACTTTCTCCCTAAAAATTATTCCTTTCTATCCTGCTCATCAAAAGCAGAGGATTAACACTTAGCCTTATGTATTGTTTATCATAAGTAATTTTTCACATACATCATCTCACTTAAAGAATTTAGGCATTCCAGGGTTTCTGGTTATGTTTTGGGTTTTCTTCCAGTACTGGAGGCATCATGCTAAATCCCTCAGGTTTTGTGATAACCTCTGAAGTTATTTCTACTCTGGCAATACAAGTAGTATTGTGGAAACTTAGACACACATGAAAAAGGTGCTATGATAGGTCATTACATAAATGCCATCAAAATGGTAATGAAAATATGTACAATATTCTGTAATATGTTTATAAGGTGTAGGTATATCCTGATTCTGGGATAGTGTTTTTGAAAATTGTGATGGTAAATAAACTACTTACCAGCAACTCTCACAGAGAGGCGTAGATTTCTGGTTTTGGTGTGGCCCTTGCTGCTCTCCATACTAGCACCTGGGCTGGAAAGAAAGCTCTTGGTAAAACTGGGTGTTGGTCTCCATTCACCACAAAATAGACCTGTTATTCTGAAAGTTGCCTGTCGCATATTTGTGGCCTCATGAAGGAGACAAAATCCTCTGATCTCTCACAATTCATTTTCCTGTGATGGACATTTATAGAGGTCTGGGGTTGACCTGTTGTGAATATGCATCAAACCTTTCCTCTGCAGCTACTCTGGGACTCCTCAGTGTGCAAACACAACTCAAGGGCAATGGCTTGAGTTCAACTGCAACAATAAAGAGCAGTTAATTCGCTGTTGGATTCATTAATGTCTTGGCAATCACCTGTTCCCAGCATGCAGCGAGAAGATCAGCGTCCTCTCTTTTCAGGGATGTGGGTGAGCAAAGTTCAGAGTGAGATTTATGCTAATAAGTTTTGGGTGGCTGAAAACTCAAGACTGCCTTCCCTTCCCACTCGGGAGAGAAGGGCTCAGGGTGGGTGTACACTTATTGGGATAGATATCACACGGCATATGAAGTTTTTCCTTCATGTTACATACTTTGCCAGATGGACAGATATTAGAAGCCACAATAATAAAAGCATCACCACTATCTTCAGCTAATCCACTCCTGCTAAAAGCTGATCCATTACCAAACCCTGTATGACTTTGTGCTTCTTAATTTTATGATCCTGCTGATTCTCATTACCTGGTGAAGAAATTGTTTGCTATGGAGTTTAAAAGTGGGGTAAAAAAAGAGTCATCAAACAGCTCTTTCGGGCACAGATGAAGAAAAGACAACAAGCTTGAAAGTCTTGTAGTATTTTACTGCACAAAAATAAAAATAAAAGTATTAGATAAAGAGGTAAGTCTCTAGAACTTAAAATTTCCCATAATACAATGGGGTTTTCCTCATGCTTAGGACAGACACATTAACAGTACTCCTAAAAGATCTTAGAATGATTAGCCATGAAGGAAAGGCAAAGCTAAAGCACATTTGAGGAAGCACTTCACACATTCCAGGGTCGTCACAATAAAAGGAATGATAATGATGTGTTGTTAAGGAAGTGAGAAAATCAGAAGCTTAATTCACCACTCTTAATAATAAGGTAAGCTGGTTCCACTGCTCTTAAAACGATCTGGAACTTCTTCAGAAAGTTAAATATGGAGTTAACGATCCACCTCTTCTTCTCCTACTTACAAACTCAAGATAAATAAAAAAGTTGTCCACCAATGATTTGTACATGAATGTTCATATAATGTCCATATTATATATATAATGTTCATATTATATATACGAATCTTATTCATATTAGTCAAAAAGTGAAAATGACCAGGCAGGTCTGTAATCTAGCTACTCAAGAAACTGAGGCAGGAGGATCACAAATTCAGGGACAACTGGGGAAATTTGCAAGACCCTGTTTAAAAACAAAATTTTTAAAAGGGTTGGGCTTTGGCTTAGTGATAGAACATTGTTTAGTGTGAAGGAGGCTCCGGGTTCAATCTGCAGTACGACACCCACACAGACACAAAGTAAAAATTACTATCCAGTGGGAAATGAACAAAGAAATGTGGCATTTTCATAATATGGAAATCAGTAACAATAAGAAGGAATAAACTAAAATACTAATACAAGCTACAATATAACTGAAAATTGCAAACATCCTAAGTGAAAGGAGTCAGATCCAGAAGGCGTATAAGGTATTACTTCATTAAAAATATCCACAGAAACTCGAGTGTATACATGGATCTTTCCACATGTGAAGGAGAAACACAGAAATGGTGTTTATTTAAAACTTAGAATCAAGATCCATTAGGAAAATGCAAGTCAAAGTCACTTTGCACATAGCACTTCACATTCACTAGTGTTGGCTAGAACTGCAATATTGGGGGGAAGGAGATTGACTGCTTTGGGTATAAGCTTTTTTTGGAGAGAAAAGTAATAAAAATATTCTGAAATACCTGTGGATTAGAGAACCCAGGTGAGGTCACAATGTGTCACATACTTAGCACAGTGTGCTTCTCCTGGTTGGAGGGGCACAACAGTGGTCATGAGACACTGTGTATGGAGAGAGCGCTCTTGTAATTGCTGCTGAAGTGTTCACATATTTCTACAACTAAGACATTTCCTAGAATGAAACCATCATCTATCTAGTTCTAATCTCACTATACAGTCTATCTTTCAGCCAGCTTCCTCAGGGCACTCTGGACCTGGTTGCTTCTCAGGCTGTGAATGATGGGCTTCAACATAGGGGTCACCACACAGAAGAGCACAGAGACTAGGGTGTCCGTGTCCAGACTTCTCTGGGCCTGTCAGAGTGGAAGTTGGCTGTTCCATAGAAGACCACCATGACAGTTAGGGTAGACGCACAGGTGGAGAAAGCCTTCCTCCTGCCCTGGGTAGAGGAAATCCCCATGATGGCCGCCATGATGAGTGCGTAGGAGCCTGCAGTGAAGAGGCAGGGGCTCAGGCCCATGGTGGCACTGACAACGTGGAGCGCAGACTCATTGACAGAGGTGTCTGAGCAGGAGAGCTTCAGGAGCAATGGGGTGTCACAGAGAAAGTGGCTGCTCTGGTGGGGCTCACACAGAGTGAGTGTGATGGCCAGCACCGTGTGTGTGACCAAATTCACCTGCCCACACAGCCAGGACCCAGTCACCAGGCCAACACAGACCTTCACACTCATGATGACTGGGTACTGAGGAGGACGGCAGGTGGCCACACAGCAGTCATACTGGCCACAAAGCCAGTAAGAAGCCTTCTGTGCCAGCACTTGTCACCAATAAGAAGATCTGGGAAAGAAAGCCCTAATAAGAAATGGCCTTTTTCTCCCAGAAGAAGTTCACCAGCAGTACTGGGAGGGTGGTGGATGTGTAGCAGACGTCCAAGAAGCTCAATTGCTGAGGAAAAAGTACATTGGAGTGTGGAGAGCAGGACTGACCCTGGTGGCCACTATTATGAGCATGTTCCCCAGGAGAGTGGTAAGGTAAATGACCAGAAAGAGCAAGAAGGACCAGCCCTATAGGTTGGAGTGGTTGGAAAATCCCAAGAAGATGAATTCAGTGACAAATGATTGATTGCTCATTTACAATGTTGTCATAGCTACAAAAGTGAGAAAAAGAGACGATGATGAAAACGGACTGAGAGCACCCCAAACAGGCTTGTTAATCTGCAGCAACATGGCAAATAATATCGAATGAAAAGCAGCCTGGAGACTGATAACCTGTGGGACTGATCTCAGGAAATCAGACAGATGGAGCTGCACACATTTCCAGGGGCGATGGTGGGTGGGAGTAACCAGAGAATTGCTAGAAGCCAACAGAAAGCCATTTGACCTCATCATGGTGTGAAGTCATTTCTCACTGTCTCAGTAATCTCTGTCTCCTGTTGTCCTTTTATGTAAACATAGGATTTTTGGAAAAGTTCATTTTCATTGCAAATGTTAAGAAAAAAATTTACAATGCAGAGTCATCATATGCAGAAACAGTCGGTGTTGCATTCAGTGTTTTCCAATGTAGAGTTTTTCTCATTTTACATCAATCTTGATCTGTGTGTTCGGAAAGACAGAAGTTAAATATTTCTGTACAATGCTGAAATTATCAGGGCCAGAGCAAAATAGAGGAAAGAAGTTGATGAACTGGGGTTGGACAGGCTATCTTAAGTATACAGGGAAGATCAATGGAGTAGAAGGAGAATGAGAGGGCGGAGAGGTTTGGGAAGTGAGGAAATGTGAAAGCTTTTTACGCAGATCATGTTATGTGCACATGGAAGTCTACCACAGGGGACTGCACCTGTATGTATATGTAGAAAACACCAGTCAGAAATTAACAGATAAATGACCCAAAGAGAGATCAGTAGAGAAAAGAGAATGGGGGCGGGAAGGGGAGGGAGATGGGGGTGGGGACTGAATGAAGTAAATCAGATTCCATGCACGTAGGATCTTTTCCAAATCAACCCAACTTCTATGTATAACTATTATGCTCTAATAAAAAATTTAAGAAAATGACATGATCCTATCAGCAAAGAGTGAGATTTGAATTCTTCTTGACCTATTTGTATACCTTTAATTTCTTGCTTTTGTCCAATGTCTCTGGCAATTTCAAGGATGAAGTTGAATAGCAGTGGTGAAAGAGGGGGCACCCTGTCTGCTTCAGGTTTTTAGAGTGAATGCTTTCAACCTTTCTCCACTTAGAATGATGCTGCCTTGGGTTAAGTATAGATAGCTTTTACAATGCTTTTACAAAGTCCCTTCTCTCCCTAGTGTTTCTACTGTTTTGACAGGTAGAGGTGCTATATTTTGTTAAATGCTTTTTCTGCATCTATTTAGATGATCAATAAACTTAAATCTCTCTTAAATAATCTTAATCTCTCCCCTTTGGCTAAACATTCAGATAATCTCCAGTCCTATAAATATTTTAATGAACATTTTCCTTCATAAACATATGTGACCATTTCGAATTATCTCTTTAGAATAAAATTTAAATCTCACATAAAAGAATTTGTTGTGCAGTTTCTAACAGGGTCCTCAGAAAATCTCTCTTCTCTCCTCAGTGGGCAGCAGGAGGTCCATGGGTCTGGCTGCCTAGGAGCTAGCTGTGGTGTGCAAATGGGCAGGACCAGGACGGCTGGAGAATCTCAATAATCACTAGTAGACCACATTCTAGGTGAGGGCAGGCTGGAAACAGGCCATCCAGAAGGAAATGGCTTGAGCTCTGAAAATGACAGAATCTGTGTATTTTGGAAACGGTTGTGGGTCCAATCCACTCATAACACCTACTCCCTGGGTCAGTCCACAGTTGCCACAGTTACCACAGGCCTGACCAGAACAACCCGGAGGGGGAGATGTACTCTGGCCTCCTGGCTTAAAGGTTTAGTCTGGGCCCAGCTGACCCATTGCTGCCGGCCTGAGATTAGGTGGGATGCCGAGGTGGAAGGTAAAAAGAAGGGAAGCGTCCCTAGCTCATGGCAGCCAGAAGGTTGAGGCAGGGGAGGGAACAGGAGGAGACAGTTCGCAGGGGACAAAATGTGATTTCCCATGGCATGTCCCCAGCCACACTCCACCTGCCCACACTTCTCTCAGTACAGTGGGCCTTTCAGATAATTAACCCACAAAATGGATGGATCCACAGATTAGGTCACAAGTCTCACAGTCTAATCATTTCACCTCCGAACACTGCTACTGGTGCTGACCCTGAGCTTTTGGTGGGGGGATACCTTATTTATAAGCCATAATAGTCTCTACAGTCTATGTGCTTTGGTTAGAATACCTTCATGTAGTCAGAGAGAGTAATCGGGTGCCAAAACAAGATTAAAAGGAAATATCTGGTAACTGAAGATGTGACATTTGGAGCTTGGGGAATAGCTCTGAAGAGGAGCCCTGGGTGGAGAACTTTAAAGTCCTGGTGACGAGGACACAAGAGGGCACCTGGTCTGTGGGGTAGCTGAGTGGCAGTGGGATCACTCATTAAAACATAAAAAAAAAATGAGAAGTTGCGTGTCTGGAGAGAGGAAAGGAGGAAAAAAAATTGGGCCTGGAGTCTGGGTACCTGCGGGGTCTCCCCAAGGAGATTCCAGGAGGCAGCGGGACAGGTTCCCAGGAGATAGGCCTGGGAGTCATGGCTTAGAGTGACTGGGGAAGTCACAGGTGCTCACAAAGCCAAAAGAGAGCAGGGTGAGGAGAGAGGGCCTGATTGACTGTGAGGAAAAGAAGGTGTCCAGAAGGAGGCTCACCAGCTATCAGCAATCATTCTGAACCACAGTGTGAAAGCTCTGCTCTCTGTACCAGGCCTTCTGCACCCCAGTCTAAAACCTCTGCTCTCTATAACAGTCCTTCTGCACCCCAGTCTACAACCTCTGCTCCCCGCAACAATCCTTCTCCACCCCAGTCTTCAAGTTCTGCTCTCTGAAACACTCTTTCTGCACCCCAGTCTCGAACATATGCTCTCTGCAACAGTCCTTCTGCACCTCAGTCAGAAAACTCTGCTCTCTGCAACAATCATTCTGCACCCCAGTCTCCAATCTCTGCTGTCTGTAACAGTCCCTCTACACCTCAGTCTCCAAACTCTGCTCACTGCAAGAAAACATTTGCACCACAGTCTCCAAGTTCTGCTCTCTGAATAAGTCCTTCTGCACCCCACTCTCGAACATCTGCTCTCTGCAACAGTTCTTCTGCACCTAAGTCTGTAAATTCTGCTCTCTGCAACAATCATTCTGAAACCCAGTCTCCAACCTCTGCTCTCTATAACAGTCTTTCTGCACCTCAGTCTCCAAATTCTGCTCTCTATAATATTGTTCTGCACACCAGTCTCCAAACTGTGATATCTGTAACAGGCCTTCTGAACCCCAGTCTCTAAACTCTGCTCCCTGCATGAATCCTTCTGCACACCAGTCTCCAAGTTCTGCTCTCTGAAAGAGTCCTTCTGCACCCAACTCTCGAACACCTGCTCTCTGCAACAATCCTTCTGCACCTAAGTCTGAAAACTCTGCTCTCTGCAACAATCATTCTGCAACCAAGTCTCCAAACTCTGCTCTCTGTAACAGTGCTTCTGCACCTCAGTCTCCAAACTCTGCTCTCTATAATATCCTTCTGCACACCAGTCTAAAAAATGTGATATTTGTAACAGTATTTCTGCACCCCAGTCTCCAACCTCTGCTCTCTGTAACAGGCCTTCAGCACCCCAGTCTACAACCTCTGCTCTCTTTAACACGCCTTCTTCACCCCAGTCTCCAACCTCTTCTCTCTGAAAGGATCCTTCTGCACCTCAGTCTCCATCCTCTGCTCTCTGTAAGTTCCTTCTGCACCAAGTCTCTAAAATCTACTCTCTGTAACAGTTCTTCTGCAACCCAGTATCCAAACTCTGGTCTCTGTAACAAAACTTCTGCACCCCAGTCTCCAACCTCTGCTCTCTCTAACAGTCCTTCTATACCTCAGTCTCCAAACTCTGCTCTCTGTAATGGTACTTCCGCACCCCAGTCTGCAGACTCTGCTTTGTGTATCAGTCGTTCTGCAACCCAGTCTCCAACCTATACTCTCTGTAACAGTTTTTCTGCACCTCAGTCTCCAACCTCTGCTCTCTGTAATAGTCCTTGTGCACCCCAGTCACAAATCTATGCTCTCTGCAAAATTTCTTCTGCACCCCAATATCCAACCTATGCTCTCTGTAACTGTCCTTCTGCACCTCAGTCTCAAACCTCTGCTCCCTGCAACGATTTTTCTCCACCCCATTCTCCAAGTTCTACTCTCTGAAACACTCTTTCTGTAACCCGGTCTCAAACATCTGCTCTCTGCAACAGTCCTTCTGCACCTCAGTCAGAAAACTCTGCTCTCTGCAACAATCATTCTTCACCCCAGTCTCCAACCTCTGCTCTCTGTAACAGTCCTTCTTCACCTCAGTCTCCAAACTCTGCTCTCTATAATATCTTTCTCCACACCAGTCTCCAAATTTTGATATCTGTAACAGGCCTTCTGCACCCCAGTCTCTAACCTCTGCTCCCTGCAAGAATCCTTCTGCAAACCAGTCTCCAAGTTCTGCTCTCTGAAAGAGTCCTCCTGCACCCAACTCTCGAGTATCTGCTCTCTGCAACAGTCCTTCTGCACCTAAGTCTGAAAACTCTGCTCTCTGCAACAATCATTCTGCAACCAAGTCTCCAAACTCTGCTCTCTGTAACAGTCCTTCAGCACCTCAGTCTCCAAACTCTTCTCTCTATAATATCCTTCTGAACACCTGTCTACAAACTGTGATATCTGTAACAGTCCTTCTGCACCCAGTCTCCAACCTCTGCTCTCTGCAACTGTACTTCTGCACCCCTGTCTCCAACCTCTGCTCTCTGTAACACACCTTCTTCACGGCAGTCTCCAACCTCTTCTCTGGAATGATCATTCTGCACCTCAGTCTCCAACCTCTGCTCTCTGCAACAGTCATTCTGCACCTCAGTCTCCAAACTCTCCTCTCTGTAAGATCCTTCTGCACCAAGTCTCCAAAATCTACTCTCTGTAACAGTTCTTCTGCAACCCAGTATCCAACCTCTGGTCTCTGTAACAAAACTTCTGCACCCCAGTCTCCAACCTCTGCTCTCTGTAACAGTCCTTCTATACCTCAGTCTCCAAACTCTGCTATCTGTAATGGTCCTTCCGCACCCCAATCTCCATACTCTGCTTTGTGTATCAGTCGATCTGCTACCCAGTCTCCAAACTCTGCTCTCTGTAACAGTCCTTCTGCACCTCAGTCTCCAACCTCTGCTCTCTGTAATAGTCCTGTGCACCCCAGTCACAAATGTATGCTCTCTGCAACATTTCTTCTGCACCCCAATATCCAACCTATGTTCTCTTTAACTGTCCTTCTGCACCTCAGTCTCCAACCTCTGCTCTCTGCAACAATACTTCTCCACCCCATTCTCCAAGTTATACTCTCTGAAACACTCCTTCTGCAACCCAGTCTCGAACATCTGCTCTCTGCAACAGTCCTTCTGCACCTCAGTCTCCAAACTCTTCTCTCTATAATATCCTTCTGCACACCAGTCTCCAAACTGTGATATGTGTAACAGGCCTTCTGCACCCCAGTCTCCAAAATCTGCTCCCTGCAAGAATCTTTCTGCACACCAGTCTCCAAGTTCTGCTCTCTGAAAGAGTCCTTCTGCACCCAACTCTCGAGCATCTGATCTCTGCAACAGTCCTTCTGCACCTAAGTCTGAAAACTCTGCTCTCTGCAACAATCATTCTGCAACACAGTCTCCAAACTCTGCTCTCTGTAACAATCCTTCTTCACCTCAGTCTCCAAACTCTGCTCTCTATAATATCCTTCTGCAACCCAGTCTATAAACTGTGCTATCTGTAACAGTCCTTCTGCATTACAGTCTCCAACATCTGCTCTCTGTAACAGGCCTTCAGCACCCCAGTCACCAACCTCTGCTCTCTGTAACAGGCCTTCTTCACCCCAGTCTCCAACCTCTTCTCTCTGAAACGACCATTCTGCACCTCAGTCTCCAACCTCTGCTATTTGCAACAGTCCTTTTTCCATCAGTCTTTAACGTCTGATCCCTCTAAGATCCCTCTGAACCCCAGTATCCGAACTCTGCTCTCTGTAACAGTCCGTCTGCACTCCAGTATTTAAATTCTGCTCTTTGTAACAAACCTTCTGCACCTCAGTTTCAAAACTCTGCTCTCTGCAACGGTTCTCCTGCACCCCAGTCTCCATTCTCTGTTCTCTGCAACAGTCCTTCTGCACCCCAGTCTCCAACCTCTACTCTCTGTAACAGTCCTTCTATACCGCAGTCTCCAAACTCTGCTTTGTGTATCAGTCGTTCTGAAACCCAGTCTCCAACCTCTGCTCTCTGTAACATTCCTTCTGCACCACAGTCTCTAAACTCTGCTCTCTGCAACAGTGCTTCTGCACCCCAGTTTCAAATCTATGCTCTCTGGAATATTTCTTCTGCACCCCAGTCTCCAACCTGTGCTCTCTGTAACTGTCTTTCTGAACCTAGTCTCCAAACTCTGCTCTCCGTAAGTGCTTCTGCACCTCAGTCTCCAACCTCTTCTCTCTGCAATGATACTTCTGCACCCCAAGCATCAAACTCTGCTCTCTGGAACAGCTTTTCTGCACCTTAGTCTCTAACCTCTGCTCTCGGTAACAATCTTTCTGCAACTCAGTATCCAACCTCTGCTCTATTTAACAGTCCTTCTGCACCTCAGTATCCAAACTCTGCTCTCTGTAAGAATCCTTCTGAAACTCAGTCTCCAACCAATGCTCTCTGTAACAGGCCTTCTGCACCGCAGTCTCTAACCTCTGCTCTCTGTAACAGTTTTTCTGCACACCAGTCTCCAAGCTATACTCTCTGTAACAGTCCTGCTGCACCCGAATCAAGACTCTGCACTCTGTAACAATCCTTCTGAACACCAGTCTAAAAACTCTGCTCTCTTTAACAGTTCTTCTGAACAAGAATCTCCAAACTCTGCTCTCTGTAACACTCCTTATGCACCCGAGTCTCCATCCTCTGCTCTCTATAAGAATCCTTCTGCACCCCAGTCTCCAACCTCTGCTCTCTATAAAAGTCGTTCTGCACCTCAGTCTTCAACCTCTGATCTCTGTAACGATCCTTCTGCACCTCGGTCTCCAAACTATACTCTCTGGAACAGTCCTTCTAAAACCCAGTCTCCAATATCTGCTCTCTGCAATGATCCTTCTTCTCCCAAGGCTCCATCCTCTGCTCCCTGCAATGGTTCTTCTGCACCCCAGTCTAGAAACTCTGCTCTCCGTAACAGTCCTTCTGTACCGCAGTCTCCAAACTCTTCTCTATGTAACGGTTTTTCTGCACCCCAATTGCCAACCTCTTCTTTCTGTAATAGTCCTTCTGCACCTCAGACTGCAAATTATGCTCTCTGTAGCAGTCATTTTGCACCTCAGTCTGAAACCTCTGCTCTCTGCAACGATCTTTCTGTACCCCAGTGTTTGAAATGTGCTATCTGTAACAGTCCTTCTGCACCCCATCTCCAACCTCTGCTCTCTGTAAAAGGCCTTCTGCACTCCAGTTTCCAAACTCTCCTCTCTGTAACAGGCCTTCTGCACTCCAGTCTCCAACCTCTTCTCTCTGCAACGATCTTTCTCCACCTCAGTTTCCAACCTCTACTCTCTGCAACAGTCCTTTGCACCTCAGTCTCTACCCTCTGCACTCCGTAACAGTTCTTTTGCTCCCCAGTCTCAAAACTCTGCTCTCTGTAACACTTCTTCTGCACTCCAGTCTCCACCCTCTGATCTCAGTAACAATCCATCTGAACATCAGTCTCCAACCTCTGGTCTCTACAATGTGTTTTCTGCTCCTCAGTCTCCAAACTCTACTCTCTGTAAAAGTCCTTCTGCACATCAGTCTCCAAACTCTGCTCTCTGTAAGATCCTTCTGCAACCAATGCTCTAAACTCTGCTCCCTGTAACAGTCCTTCTGCACCTCAGACTCTAAACTCTACTCTCTGTAACAGGCCTTCTGCACCCCAGTCTTATAACTCTGCTCTCTTTAACAGGACTTTTGCACCCAAATCTCCAACCTCTGCTCTCTGCATCGATCCTTCTGCACCCCAGTCTCCATACTCTGCTCTCTTTAACAGTCTTTCTGCACCCCAGGATCCATATCTGCTCTGTGCAACAGTCCTTCTGCAACTCAGTCTGAAAATGCTGCTCTCTGCATCAATCCTTCTGCACCCCAGTTCCCAACCTCTCTGTAACAGACCTTCTGAACCTCAGTCTCCAAAATGCTCTCTGTAAGATCCTTCTAAAACCCAATCTCGAAACTGTGCTATCTGCAACAGTCCTTCTGCACCCCAGTCTCCAACCTCTACTCTCTGCAACAGTCCTTCTATACCTTAGTCTCCAACCTCTGCTCTCTGCAACGATCCTTCTGCACCCCAGTCTCCAACGTCTGTTCTCTGTAACAGTCTTTCTGACCCCAGTCTCCAGCCTCTGCTCTTTGTAAGATCCTTCTGCACCCCAGTTTCCAAACTCTGCTCTCTGTAACACTCCTTCTGCACCTCAGTCTCTAGCCTCTGCTCTTTGTAACAGTACTTCTGTACCGAAGTCTCAATCTCTGCTAACTGCAACATTTCTTCTGCAGCCCACTCTCCAAACTGTGCTCTCTGTAACTTTTCTCTTACCCCTGTCTACAAACTGTGCTCTGTGTAACTGTCCTTCTACACCTCAGCCTCCAACCTCTGCTCTTTCCAACAATCTTTCTGCACCTCAGTTTCCAACCTCTGCTCTCTTTAACAGTCTTTCTGCACCCCAGGATCCATATCTGCTCTGTGCAACAGTCCTTCTGCAACTCAGTCTGAAAATGCTGCTCTCTGCATCAATCCTTCTGCACCCCAGTTCCCAACCTCTCTGTAACAGACCTTCTGAACCTCAGTCTCCAAAATGCTCTCTGTAAGATCCTTCTAAAACCCAATCTCGAAACTGTGCTATCTGCAACAGTCCTTCTGCACCCCAGTCTCCAACCTCTACTCTCTGCAACAGTCCTTCTATACCTTAGTCTCCAACCTCTGCTCTCTGCAACGATCCTTCTGCACCCCAGTCTCCAACGTCTGTTCTCTGTAACAGTCTTTCTGACCCCAGTCTCCAGCCTCTGATCTTTGTAAGATCCTTCTGCACCCCAGTTTCCAAACTCTGCTCTCTGTAACACTCCTTCTGCACCTCAGTCTCTAGCCTCTGCTCTTTGTAACAGTACTTCTGTACCGAAGTCTCAATCTCTGCTAACTGCAACATTTCTTCTGCAGCCCACTCTCCAAACTGTGCTCTCTGTAACTTTTCTCTTACCCCTGTCTACAAACTGTGCTCTGTGTAACTGTCCTTCTACACCTCAGCCTCCAACCTCTGCTCTTTCCAACAATCTTTCTGCACCTCAGTTTCCAACCTCTGCTCTCTGGTTAGATCCTTCTGTACCACAGTTTCCAACCTATGCTCTCTGTAACAGTCCTTCTACACCTCAGTCTCCAACCTCTTCTCCCTGTACCAATCCTTCTGCACCTCAGTCTCCAAATTCTGCTCTCTTTAACACTCCTTCTGCACCTCAGTCTCCAACCTCTGCTCTCGGTAACAGGCTTTCTGCACCCCAATCTCCAAACTTTGCTCTCTGTAACAATTCTTCTGCACCCCAATCTCGAACCTCTGCTCTCTGTAACAGTCCTTCTGCACCCCAGTCTTCAAACTCTTCTCTCTGCAACGATCCTTCTGCACCTCAATCTCCAACCTCTGCTCTCTGCAACAGTCCTTCTGCACCCCAGTCTCCAGACTCTGCTCTCTGTAAGATTCTTTTGCATCCCTTTCTCCAAACTCTGCTCTCTTTAACAGTCCTTCTGCACCCCAGTATTCAACCTGTGCTCTCTGTCAAAGTCCTTCTGCACCTCAATCTCCAACCTTTGCTCTCTTAATGGTCCTTCTGTACCCCAGTCTCCAACCTCTGCTCTCTCTAACAATCTTCTGCATTTCAGTCTGCAATGTCTGCTCTCTGTAACAGTCCTTCTGCACCCTAGTCTCCAAAGTGGGCTCTCTAAAACGGTCGTTCTGCACCAAAGTCTCCAAAATCTTCTCTCTCTAAATGTCCTTCTATACCGCAGTCTCCAAGCTCTTCTTTCTATAATGGTCCTTCGGCACCCCAGTTGTCAACCTCTAATTTCTGTAACAGTCCTTCTCTACCTAAGATTCCAAACTCTATTCTCTGTAACAGTCCTCTAAGCCTCAGTCTGAAAACTCTGCTCTCTGAAGCATTACTTCTGCACCCCAGTCTCCAAATGTGCTATCTGAAACAATCCTTCTGCATCCTAGTCTCCAACCTCTGCTCTGTGTAACAAGTCTTCTGTTCCCCAGTCTCCAACTTCTTCTCTCTGCAACGATCCTTCTGCACCTCAGTCTCCAACCTCTTTTCTCAGCAACAGTTCTTCTACACCCCAGTCTGAAACCTCTGCTCTCAGCAACAATCCTCTGCACCCCAGTTTCCAACCTCTCTGTAACAGACCTTCTGAACCTCAGTCTCCAAAATGCTCTCTGTAAGATCCTTCTGCAACCCAGTCTCGAAACTGTGCTATCTGCAACAGTCCTTCTGCACCCCAGTCTCCAACCTCTACTCTCTGCATCAGTGTTTCTATACCCCAGTCTCCAACCTCTGCTCTCTGCAACAGTCCTTCTATACCCCAGTCTCCAACCTCTGCTCTCTACAACGATCCTTCTGCACCCCAGTCTCCAACTTCTGTTCTCTGTAACAGTCTTTCTGTCCCCAGTCTCCAGCCTCTGCACTTTGTAAGATCCTTCTGCACCCCAGTTTCCAAACTCTGCTCTCTGTGACATTCCTTCTGCACCTCAGTCTCTAGCCTCTGCTCTTTGTAACAGTACTTCTGTACCGAAGTCTCAATCTCTGCTAACTGCAACATTTCTTCTGCACCCCACTCTCCAAACTGTGCTCTCTGTAACTGTTTTCTTACCCCTGTCTACAAACTGTGCTCTGTGTAACTGTCCTTCTACACCTCAGTTTCCAACCTCTGCTTTTTCCAACTATCTTTCTGCACCTCAGTTTCCAACCTCTGCTCTTTGGAACAATCCTTCTTTACCACAGTTTCCAACCTCTGCTCTCTGTAACAGTCCTTCTACACCTCAGTCTCCAACCTCTTCTCCCTGTACCAATCCTTCTGCACCTCAGTCTTCAAGTTCTGCTCTCTTTTACACTTCTTCTGCACCTCAGTCTCCAAACTCTGCTCTCTGTAACAGGCTTTCTGCACCCCAGTCTCCAAACTTTGCTCTCTGTAACAATTCTTCTGCACCCCAATCTCGAAGCTCTGCTCTCCGTAACAGTCCTTCTGCACCCCAGTCTTCAACCTATTTTTTCTGCAACGATCCTTCTGCACCTCACTCTCCAACCTCTGCTCTCTGCAACAGTCTTTCTGCACCCCAGTCTCCAGACTCTGCTCTCTGTAAGATTTTTTTGCATCCCTTTCTCCAACTCTGCTCTCTGTAACAGTCCTTCTGCACCCCAGTATCCAACCTGTGCTCTCTGTAAAAGTCCTTCTGCACCTCAGTCTCCAACCTTCGCTCTTTTAATGGTCTTTCTGTACCCCAGTCTCCAACCTCTGCTCTCTGTAACAATCTTCTGCATTTCAGTCTCCAACGTCTGCTCTCTGTAACAGTCTTTCTGCACCCTATTCTCCAAAATGTGCTGTCTACAACGGTCGTTCTGCACCAAAGTCTCCAAATCTGCTCTCTCTAACAGTCCTTTTTTACCGCAGTCTCCAAGCTCTTCTCTCTATAATGGTCCTTCAGCACCCCAGTTGCCAAACTCTAATTTCTGTAACAGTCTTTCTCTACCTAAGATTGCAAACTCTATTCTCTGTAACAGTCCTCTAAGCCTCAGTCTGAAACCTCTGCTCTCTGCAGCATTCCTTCTGCACCCCAGTCTTCAAAATGTGCTATCTGAACCAATGTTTCCTCACCCTAGTCTTCAACCTCTGCTCTGTGTAACAGGTCTTCTGGACCCCAGTCTCCAACTTCTTCTCTCTGCAACGATCCTTCTGCACCTCAGTCTCCAACCTCTCCTCTCAGCAACAGTCCTTCTACACCTCAGTCTCCAACCTCTGCTCGCTGCAACGATCTTTCTGCATGCCAGGTTCCAAAAACTGCTCTCTGAAACAGTCCTTCTGCACCCCAGTCTCCAACCTCTGCTCTCTGCAGCATTTCTTCTGCACACCAGTCTCCAACCTGTGCTCACTGTAACTGTTCTGCTGCACCCCAGTCTCCAAACTCTGCTCTCAGTAACGATCCTTCTGCACCTCATTCTCCAACCTCTGCTTTCTGCAATGATCCTTCTGCACCCCATTCTCCATTCTCTGCTCTCTGTAAGAATCCTTTTTCACCCCAGTCTCAAACTCTTCTCTCTGTAAAAGTCCTTCTGCACCTCAGTCTCCAAGTTCTGCAATTTTTAACAGTCCTTCTGCACCCCAGTCTCAAACCTCTGCACTCAGAAATGATCTTTCTGCACCTCAGTCTCCAAACTCTGCTCTCTGCAATGGTCCTTCTGGACCCCAGTCTCCAAACTCTGCTTTCTGTATCAGTCCTTCTGCACCCTGGTCTCTAAACTCTGCTTTCTGTAACAGTCCTTCTGAAACTCAGACTATAATTTCTGCTCTCTGCAACAGTCCTTCTGCATGCTAATCTCCAAACTCTGCTCTCTTCAAAAGTCCTTCTGCACCTCAGTGTCCAAACTCTGCTCTCTGTAAGATCCTTCTGAAACCCAGTGTCCAACTTCTGCTTTCTGCAATGGTCCTTCTGCACCCCAGCCTCGAACTTCTGTTCTCTACAACAGTTATTCTGCACCTCAGTTTCCAAACTCTGCTCTCTAAAACATTCATTCTGCACCCCAGTCTCCAACCTCTGCTCTCAGTAACATTTCTTCTGCACCCCAATCTCCAAACTCTGTTCTCTGTAACACTCTTTCTGCATTCCAGGCTCCACACTCTACTCTCTGTAAAAGTCCTTCTGCACTTCAGGCTCCAAACACTGCTCTCTGTAAGATCCTTCTGAAACCCATTGTCCAAACGCTGCTCTCTGTAACAGTACTTCTGCACCCCAGTCTCCAAACTCTGCTCTCTGTAACAGGCATTCTACACCCCATTCTTCAACCTCTGCTCTCTTTAACTGGCCTTCTGCACCCCAGTCTCCAACCTGTGCTCTCTGCAACGATCCTTCTGCACCCCAGTCTCCAAACTCTGCTCTCTGTAACAGTCCTTCTGCACCCCAGGATCCAACATCTGCTCTCTGAAACAGTCCTTCTGCACCTCAGTCTGAAAAATGTGCTCTCTGCAAAGATCCTTCTGCACCCGAGTTTCCAAACTTTGCTCTCTGTAAAAGTCCTTCTGAACCAGAGTCTCCAAAATGCTCTCTGTAAGACCCTTCTGCAACCGAGTCTCGAAATTGTGCGATCTGTAAAAGTCCTTCGGCAATCCAGTCTCCAATCTCTGCTCTCTGTAACAGTCCTTCTGCACCCCAGTCTGCAACCTCTTCTCTCTATAACGATCCTTCATCACCTCAGTCTCAAACCTCTGCTCTCTGCAAATGTCCTTCTGCACCCCAGTCTCCAACCTCTTCTCACTGCTCTCTGCAACGGTTGTTCTGCACCCCAGTCTTTACACTCTCTGCAACAGTTCTTCTGCACCCCACTCTCCAACCTCTGCTGTCTGCAACAGTCCTTCTGCACCCCAGTCTCCAAACTCTGATCTCTGTTAAAGTCCTTCTTCACCCCAGTCTCCAACATCTGCTCCCTGCAACAATCCTTCTGAACCCCAGTCTTCAACTTCGGCTCTCTGCAAAAGTTCTTCTGCACCCCAGTCTTTAACATCTACTCTCTGAAACAGTCCTTCTGCATCCCATTCTCCAACCTCTGCTTTCTGTATCTGTTCTCTGTAAAAATCCTTCTGTGCCTCAGTCTCCAACCTCTATTCTCTGTAAAAGTCCTTCTGCACCTCAGTCTCCAACATCTGCTCTCTGTAAGATCCTTCTGCAACCGAGTGTCCAAACTCTGCCCTCTGTAACAGTCTTTCTGCACCCCTTCTCCCAACTCTCCTCTGAGTAACAGGCCTTCTGCACCCCAATCTTCAACCTCTGATCTCTGTAACAGTCCTTCTGTACTTCAGTCTCTATACTCTGCTCTCTGTATGTTCCTTCTGCACCCGAGTCTCCAAACTCTGCATTATGTATGAGTCATTCTTCACCCAAGTCTCCAAACTCTGCTCACTGTAACAGTCCCTCTGCATCTCAGACTTTAACATCTGTTCTCTGAAACAGTCCTTCTGCGCCCCAATCTTCAACCTCTAGTCTGTGCAAAAGTTTTTCTGCACCTCAGTGTCCTAACTCTGCTCTCTGTAAGATCCTTCTGAAACCCAGTCTCCAACCTCTGCTTTCTGCAATGGTCCTTCTGCACCCCAGTCTCCAACCTCTGATCTCTACAACAGTTATTCTGCACCCCAGTCTCCAAACTCTGCTCTCTGTATCAGTCTTTCTGTACCTCAGTCTCCAATCACTACTCTCTGCAACAGTACTTCTACACCCCAGTCTCCAGAATCTGTTGGCCCCAACGATCCTACTGAACCTAAGTTTCCAACCTCTGTTCTCTACATCAGTTCTTCTGCACCCCAGTCTCAAACCTCTGCTCTCGGTAACAGTCCTTCAGTACCGCAGTCTCGAACCTCTGTTCTCCGTAAGGGTCCTTATGCACCCCAGTATCCAACCTCTGCTATCTGTATCAGTCGTTTTGCACCACAGTCTCCAAAATCTGCGTTCTGTAACAGTCCTTCTGCAACTCAGTCTGCAAACTCTGCTCTCTGCAACAGTCCTTCTGCACCACAGTCTCCATCCTCTGCTCTCTGAAACAGTCCTTTTGCAACCCAGTCTCCAACATTTGTTCTCTGCGACAGTCCTTCTCAACCCCAGTCTCCAACCGCTGCTCTCTGTAACAGTCCTTCTGTACTGCATTCTCCAACCTCTGCTCTCTGTAAGGGTACTTCTGCATCCGAGTCTCCCACCTCTGCTTTCTGTATAAGTCCTTCTGCACCCCAGTCTTTAACCTCTACTCTCTGTAACAATCCTTTTGCACCATAGTCTCCAAACTCTACTCTCTGCAATGGTCTTTCTGCACCTGAGTCTCCAAACTCTACTCTCTGTAACAGTGCTTCTGCACCTCAGTCTCCAACCTCTGTTCTCTGTAAGATCCTTCTGCAACCCAGTCTCCAAACTCTACTCTTTGTAACAGTCCTTCTGCACCTCAGTCTCCAAACTCTGCTCTCTGCAATGGTCTTCTGCACCGCAGTCTCCAACCTCTTCTCTCTGCAACGATCCCTCTGCACCCTAGTCTCCAACCTCTGCTTGCTGCAACAGTCCATGTGCACCCCAATCTCCAACATATGCTCTCTGCAACAGTTTTTCTGTACCTCAGTCTGAAAACTGCTCTCTGCAATTATCCTTCTGCACCCGATTCTCAAACCTCTGCTCTCTGTAACAGTCCTTCTGTACCTCAGTCACCAACTTCTGCTCTGTATCAGTCCTGCACCCCTGTCTCCCACATCTTCTCTCTGTAACTGTCCTTCTTCACCTTAGTCTTTAACCTCTGCTCTGTGTAACACTCCTTTTGCATCTAAGTCTGAATACTCTGCTGTCTGCAACGATCCTTCTGCATCCCAGTCTCCAACTTCTGTTGTCTGCAACGATCCTTCTGAAACTCAGTCTTTAATCTCTACTCTCTGTAACAGTCCTTGTTCAACTCAGTCTCCAACATCTGCTCTCTGTAAAATCCTTTTGCATCTAAGTCTCTAAACTCTGCCACCTGTAGCAGTCCTTCTAAAGCCCTTCTCCAAACTCTGCTCTTCATAACAGGCGTTCTGCACCCAAGTCTCCAACTTCTGCTCTCTTTAAGAGTCCTGCTGCACCTCAGTCTTCAAACTCTCCTCTCTGTAAGATCCTTCTGCACCCTTGTCTAAAAACTCTGCTCTCTGTAACAGTACTTCTGCACCTGAGTCTCTAACCTCTGTTCTTTGCAACACTCCTTCTGCACTCCACTTGCCAACCTCTGCTCTCTGTAACAGTCGTTTTGTACCGCATTTTCCAAACTCTGCTCTCTGTAATTGTCCTTCTGAACCCCAGTCTCCAACGTCTGCTTTCTCTGTCAGTCCTTCTGCTCCCCAGTCTACAAACTCTGCTTTCTGTAACAGTCCTTCTAAACCTCATATCTAAACTCTGCTATCTGCAACAGTCCTTATGCACCCCAGTCTCCAACCTATGCTGTCTGCAACATTCCTTCTGTAACCCAGTCTGAACTTGTGCTCTGTGTAAGAGTCCTTCTTCAGCCAAGTCTCCACCTCTGCTCTCTGAAACGATCTTTCTGTACCTCAGTCTTAAACCTCTGCACTCTACAACAATTCTTGTATATGCCAGTATCCAACCTCTTTCTCTAAAACAGTCCTTCTCCACCTCAGTCTTCAACTTCTGCTCTCTGCAAGAGTCCTTCTGCACCCCAGTCTCCAACATCTGCTCTCTAAACAATCCTTCTGCACACCAGTCTCCAACATCTGCTCTCTGCAAAAATTCTTCTGCACCCCAATGTCCAAACTCTGCTTTAGGAACGATCCTTTCTCACCTCATTCTCCAACCTCTGCTCTCTGAAAGATCCTTCTGAACGCCAGTTTCCAAAATCTGCTCTCAGTAATATTTTTTCTCCACACCATTATTTAACCTCTGCTTTCTGCCACGGTCCTGCTGCACCCCAGTATCAAATCTCTGTATTCTGCAACAGTCCTTCTGCTACGCAGTCTCCAAACTCTGCACTCTGTAATAGTCCTTCTGTACCACAGTCTCCAAAATCTGCTCTCTGTAAAGGTCCTTTTGCACGCCAGTTCCAATCTCTGCTTTCTTTATCCGTCCTTCTGCACCTAAGTCTCCATCCTCTGCTCTCTGCAAAAGTCTTTCTGCACCCCATTCTCAAACTTCTGCTCTCTGCAAAAGTCCTTCTAAACAACAGTCTCCAAAATCTGCTCTCTGAAAAAGTCCTTGTGTACCCTAGTCTCCAACCTCTGCTCTCTGCAAATTCCTTTTGTACTGCAGACTCCAACATCTGCTCTCTGCAACAGTCCTTCTGCACCTCAGTCTCAAACCTCTGCTATCTGTAAGATCCTTTTAAACCCAGTCTCAAAACTCTGTGCTCTGTAACAGTCCTTTTGCACCCCAGTCTCAAAACTCTGCTCTCCGTAACAGGCCTTCTGCACCGCAGTCTCCAATCTCTGCTCTCTGTAGCATTCCTTCTGCACCCCATTCCCCAACTTCTGCTCTCTGTAACGATCCTTCTGCACCCCAGTCTCCAACATCTGCTCTCTGCAACAGTCCTTCTTCACCTCAGTCGGAAAATTTTTCTCTCTGCAACAATCCTTCTGCACCCCAGACTCCAAAATCTGCTCTCTTTAATATCCTTCTGCAACCCAGTCTCCCAACTCTTCCCTCTCTAACAATCCTTCTGCACCCCTTTCCAAACTCTTTTCTCTGTAACATGCCTTCTGCACCCCAGTGTCAAACCTCTGCTCTCTTTAACATTCCTACTGCACCTAAGTCTTCAAACTCTACTCTCTCTAAGATCCTTCTGCAATCTTGTCTAAAATCTCTGCTCTCTATAACAGTTCTTCTGCTCCCCAGATTCCAACCTCTGCTGCCTGTAACAGGCCTTGTGCACCCCAATCTCCAACCTCTACTCTCTGTAACAGTCTTTTTGCACCTCAGTATCCAACCACTGCTCTCCTCAACAGTCCGTCTGCACCCCTGTCTCCAACCTCTTTTTAAAATCCTTCTGCATCCCAGTTTTCAAACTCTGCTCTCTGTAACATTCCTTTTCCACCACAGTCTACAACCTCTGGATTCCGCACCGGTCCTGTGGCACCCCAGTCTCCAAACTCTGTTCTCTGCAACAGTTCTTCTGCTCCCCAGTCTCCAACATCTGCTCTCTTTAACAGTCCTTCTGTACCACAGTCTTAAAACTCTGCTCTCTGTAACAGTCCTTCTTCATCCCAGTCTCAATCCTCTGCTTTCTGTATCAGTCCTTTTGCACCACTGTTTCCAACCTCTGCTCTCTGCAAACTTACTTCTGCACCTCATTCTCTAACCTCTGCTCTCTACTACAGTTCTTCTGAACCACAGTATACAACATCTGCTCTCTGCAACAGTCCTTCTGTACCCTAGTCTCCAAACTCTGCTCTCTGTAACATTCCTTCTGTACTTAAGCCTCCCACCTCTGCTCTCTGTAACGGTCCCTCTGCACCCCAGTCTTCAACCTCTGCTTTTTTTATTAGTAATTCTGCACCCTAGTCTCCAACATTTGCTCTCTGTATCATTCTTTCTGCAACTCAGTCTTTAACTTCTGTGATCTGCGACAGTTCTACTGCACCACAGTCTCCAAACTCTGCTCTAAGCAACAGTTCTTCTGCACCCCAGTCTCCAATATCTGCACTCTGAAACAGTTCTTCTCCACTCCAGTCTCAGAACTCTACTCTCTGCTACACTCCTCCTCTATTTCAGTCTCCAAACTCTTCTCTCTGTAACGGTCCTTCTGCACCCCAGTCTCCAACCACTGTTTTCTGTATCAGTTTCTGCACCCCAGTCTCCAACATCTGCTATCTGAAACAGTCCTTCTGCACATAAGTCTCCAACACCTGCTCCCTGCAACAGTCCTTATTCACCCCAGTCTCCAACATCTGCTCTGTGTAACAGTCCTTCTGCACCCCAGTGTCCAACCTCTGCTCTCTGCAATGATCCTTCTGCATCCCAGGCTCCAACATCTGCTCTCTGCAACAGTCCTTCTGCACCCAAGTCTCCAACATCTGTTCTCTGCAACAGTCCTTCTGCACCTCAGTCTGGAAACTCTGCTCTCTGCAATGATCTTTCTGCATCCCAGTCTCCAACCTCTGCTCTCTGTAACAATCCTTCTGCAAATCAGTCTCCAACCTATTCTCTCAGCAACGGTCCTTATGCACCCCAGTCTCAAACTGATGTTCTCTGCAACAGACTTTCTGCACCACAGTCTCCAACATCTGCTCTCTGCAACAGTCCTTCTGCACCCCAGTCTCCAACCTCTGCTCTCTGTAACAGTCTTGCTGCACCTCGGTCTAAAATTTCTGCTCTCTGTAAGATCCTTCTGCAACCTTGTCTAAAAACTCTGCTCTCTGTAACAGTTATTCTGCACCACAGATTCCAAACTCTGCTCTCTTTAACAGGCCTTTTGCACCCCAATCTCTAACGTCTACTTTCTGTAACAGTCTTTTTGCACCTCAGTCTCCATCCTCTGCTCTCTGCAACAATCCTTTGCAACCCAGTCTCAAACGTCTCCTCTCCTCAACAGTCCTTCTGCACCCCAGTCTCCAACCTCTGCTCTCTGTAAGATTATTCTGCATCCCAGTTTTCAAACTCTGCCCTCTGTAACATTCCTTTTCCACTGCAGTCTCCATTCTCTGGATTCCACACCGGTCCTGCTGAACCCCAGTCTCCAAACTCTTTACTCGGCAACAATTCTTCTTCACCCCAGTCTCTAAATTCTGCTCTCTGTAACATTCCTTCTGTACCGCAGTCTTCAACCTCTGCTCTCTGTAATGTTCCTTCTGCACCCCAATCTAAATCCTCTGCTTTTTTTATCAGACATTCTGATCCACTGTTTCCAACTTCTGCTCTCTGTAACAGTCCTTCTGCACCTCAGTCTCTAGCCTCTGCTCTCTGCAACCTTACTTCTGCACCCCATTCTCTAACCTCTGCTCTCTCCTACAGTTCTTCTGAACAACAGACTACAACATCTGCACTCTGCAACAGTATTTCTGTACCCTAGTCTCCAAACTCTGTTCTCTGTAACATTCCTTCTCCACCGGAGTCTCCAACCTCTGTCCTTTGCAACAGTCCTTCTGATCCCCAGTCTCCAAGATCTGCCTCTGTAACATTCCTTCTGCACCGAAGTCTCCAAACTCTGCTCTTTGTAATGGTCCTTCAACACCCCAGTCTCAAACCTCTGCTTTCTGTAACAGTCTGTCTGAACCATAGTCTCCAAACTCTGTTCTCTGTATCTATCCTTCTGCACCTCAGTCTCCAACCTGTGCTCTATGTAAGAGTCTTTCTGCACCCCAGTCTTCAACCTCTGCTCTCAGCAATGATCCTACTGCACCCCAGTCTCCAACCTCTCATCTTTGCAACAGTCCTTTTGCACCTCAGTCTCAAACTTCTACTCTCTGTAAGATCCTTCTGCACCCCTATCTCTAAGTCTCCTCCTTGCAACGATCCATCTGCACCACAGTCACCAAACTCTGCTCTATGTAACAAGAATTCTGCACCTCAGTATCCAACCTCTGCTCTATGTAACAGGCTTTCTGCACCCCAGTCTGCAAACACTGCTCTCTGCAAAAGTCCTTGTGTACTGCAGTCTCCAACCTCTGCTCTCTGTAACGGTCTTTCTGCACCCCAGACTCCAACCTCTGTTTTTTGTATCAGTCCTTCTGCACTCCAGTATGCAACTTTTGCTCTTTCTAAGAGTCCTTCTGCACCTCAGTCTCCAATCTCTTCTCTCTGCAACGATTTTTCTCCACCCCAGTCTTCAGATTCTGATCTCTGCAACAGTCCTTTGCACCCCAGTCTCCAAACTCTGCTCTCTGAAAAATCCATCTGAACCCCAGTCTCCAACCTCTGCTCGGTAACAGTCCTTCTGCACCCCAGTATCCAAAATCTGTTCTTTGTAACAATCCTTCTGCACCTCAGTCTCCAACTTCTGCTCTCTGCAACAGTCCATCTGCACTCCAGTCTCCAACATCTGCTCTCTGCAACAGTCCTTCTACACCCTAGTTTCCAACCTCTGTTCTCTGCAACAGTCCTTCTGCACCCCAGTCTCCAAACTCTGCTCTCTGCAACCATCCTTCTAGACCCCAGTCTTTAAACTCTGCTTTCTGCACCAGTCCTTTTGCACCTAAGTCTCCAACCTGTGCGCTCTGTAACAATTTTTCTATACCGCAGTCTCGAAACTCTGGTCTCTGTAACGGATCTTATGCACCCCAATTTCCAACCTCTAGTTTCTGTAACAGTCTTTCTGCACCTCAGACTCCAAATTCTGCTCTCTGTAAGATGCTTCTGCATTCCTGTATCCAACCTCTACTCTCTGTAACAGTCCTTCTGCACCCGAGTCTCCAACCTCTGCTCTCTGTAACAGGACTTTCGCACCTCAGTCTCAAACCTCTGCTCTCTGCAACAGTCCTTTTCCACCCTAGTCTAAAACCTCTGCTCTCTACAACAGTCCTTCTGCACACTAGTTACCAACAACTGCTCTCTTCGACAGTCCTTCTGCACCTCAGTCTCCCAACTCTACTCTCTGTAAGAACCTTCTACAACCCAGTCTTTAAATTCTGAACTTTGTAGCTGTCCTTCTGCACAACAGTCTCCAACTTCTACTCTCTGTAACAGGACTTCTGCAACCCAGTCTCCAACCACTGCTCTCTGTAACAGGCTTTCTGCAACCCAGTCTCCAACCTCTTCCCTCTGAAACGATTCTTTTCCAACCAAGTCTCCAACATCTGCTGTCTGCAACAGTCATTTTGAACCCCATTCTCCAAACTCTGCTCTCTGTAAGATCCATCTGAACCCCAGTCTCTATACTATGCTCTCTTTAACAGTCCTTCTACACAAAGTCTCCAAACTCTGCTCTCTGTAACAGTCCTTCTGCACCTCAGTCTCCAAACTTTGCTCTCTGTAACAGTCCTTCTGGACCCCGGCCTCTAAAATCTGCTCTCTGCAACACTCCTTTTGCACCCCAGTCTCCAAACTTCGCTCTCTGCAAGGATCCTTCAGGACTCCAGTCTCCAAACTCTGTTCTCAGCAACAGTCCTTCTGTACCTCAGTCTCCAAACTCTGATCTCTGTAAGATACTTTTGCCACCCAGTCTCCTAACTCTGCTCTCTATAACAGTCCTTCTGCACGCCATTCTTCTACCTCTGCTATCTTTAACAGGCCTTCGGCACCCCAGTTTCCGAACTCTGCTCTCTTTAACAGGCCTTCTGCACCCCAGTCTCCAAACTCTTCTCTATGCAACGATCATTCTACACCTCAGTCTCCAACATCATTTATCTGTAAGATCCTTCATCAACCCAGTCTCCCAACTCTGCCCTCTCTAAGAGTCCTTCTGCACAACTTCTCCCAACTCTCCTCTCTGTAACAGGCCTTTTTCACCCCAGTCTCCAAAGTCTGTTCTCTATAAGAAGTCTTCTACACCCCAGCATCAAACCTCTGCTCCCTGCAACAGTCCTTCTGCACCCCAGTCTCCAACCTGTGGTCTCTGCAACAGTACTTCTGAACCTCAGTCTTAAATCTCTGTTCTCTTCTACGATCCTTTTGTACCTCAGTCTCCAACCTCTACTCTCTGTAACAGTCCTTCTGCACCTGGGTCCCCAACATCTGCTCTCTGTTAGATTCTTCTTCAACCGAGTCTCCAAACTCTGTGATCTGTAACAGTCATTCTAGAGCCCTTCTCCACACTCTGCTCTTTATTAAAGGCCTTCTGAACCCCAGTCTCCAACCTCTGCTCTCTGTAACAGTCTTTTTAAACCTCAGTCTCCAAACTCTGCTCTCTGCAATGATCCTACTAAATCCCAGGCTCCAACGTCTCCTCTCCTCAACAGTCCTTCTGCACCTCAGTCTCCAAATTCTGCTCTCTGCAACAGTTCTTCTACACCCCAGTCTTCAACCTCTGCTCTGTGTAAAAGTCCTTCTGCACCCCAGTCTCCAACCTCTGCTCTCTGTAACAATCCTTCTGAACCCCAGCCTCTAACCTCTGCTCTCTGTAACAGTCATACTGCACCATATTCTCCAACCTCTGTTCTCTGTTACAGTCTTTATATACCGCAGTCTCCAACCTCTGCTCTCTGTAAAGGTCCCTCTACCCCAATTTCCAACCTCTGCTTTCTGTAACAGTCCTTCTGCACCTCAGTCACCAAACTCTGCTCTCTGTTACAGTCCTGATGCACCTCAGTCTCCAACCTCTGCTCTCTTTTACAGTCCTTCTGCACCTTAGTCTGAAACCTCTGCTCTCTGCACGATCCTTCGGCACCCCAGTCTCCAATCACTGCTTTCTGTAATATCCATCCTGCCCCACAGTCACCAACCACTGTTCTCTGTAAAAGTTCTTCTGCACCCCAGTCTCGAACCTCTGCTCTCTGTAACAGTCCTTCTGCACCCGAGTCTCCAAACTCTGCTCTCTGTAACAATCCTTCTGCACCCCAGTCTCCAACCTCTGCTCTCTGTGCAGTTCTTCTGCACCACAATCTCCAACCTCTGCTCTCTTTAATGGAACTTCTACAACCCAGTGTCAAACATCTGCTCTCTGCAACGATCCTTCTTCTACCCATTCTCCAAACTCTGCTCTCTGTAACAGTCCTTTTGTATCGCAGTCTCCAACCTCTTCTCTTTGTAATGGTCGTTCTGCTAACCAATTGCCAACCTCTGGTTTCTGTAACAGTCGATCTACATCTCAGAATCCAAACTCTGCTCTCTGTAAAAGTCCTTCTGCGCCTCATTCTGAATCCTCTGCTCTCTGCAACGATCCTTCTGCACCCCAGTATTCAAACTGTGCTATCTGTAACAGTCCTTCTGCACCCCAGTCTCCAACCTCTGCTCTCTGTAACAGGCCTTCTGCACCCTAGTCTCCAAACTCTGCTCTCTGTAACAGTCCTTCTGCACCCCAGGATCGTACATCTGCTCTCTATAACAGTCCTTCTGCACCTCAGTCTGAAAACTGCTCTCTGCAAAAATCCTTCTGCACCCGAGTTTCCAAACTTTGCTATCTGTAACAGTCCTTCTGAACCTCAGTCTCAAAAATGCTGTCTGTAAGATCCTGCTGCAACCCAGTCTCGAAATTGTGCTATCTGTAACAGTCCTTCTGCACCCCAGTCTCCAATTTCTGCTCTCTGTAACAGGCCTTCTGCACCCCAGTCTCCAACCTCTTCTCTATGCAAAGATCCTTCCTCACCTCAGTCTTCAACCTCTGCTCTCTGCAACTGTCCTTCTGTACCACAGTCTCAAACCTCTGATTTCTGTATCAGTCTTTCTGCAAAACAGTTTTCAACCTCTGCTGTCTGTAACAGTTATTCTGAACCTCTGTCTCCAAACTCTGCTCTCTGCAACCTTAATTCTGCACCCCATTCTCTAACCTCTTCTCTCTCCAACAGTCCTTCTGAACCAAAGTCTCCAACATCTGCTCTCTGCGACAGTCCTTCTTTACCCTAGTCTTTAAACTCTGCTGTCTGTACCAGTCCTTCTGTACTGCAGTCTCCAATCTCTCCTCGCTGTAACCTTAATTCTGCACCCCAGTCTCCAAACTTTTCTTTCTGTATAAGTACTTCTGCACCCCAGTCTCCAACCTCTGATCTCTGTAACATTCTTTCTGCACCTCAGTCTCCAACTTCTGCTCTATGTGACAGTTTTTCTGCAGCCCAGTCTCCAACCTCTACTCTCTGCAACAGTTCTTCTACTCCACAGTCTGCAACATCTGCTCTCTCTAACAGTCCTCCTGTATTGCAGTCTCCAAACTTTGCTTTCTGTAACGGTCCTATTACACACCAAACTCCAACCTCTGTTTCTGTATCAGTCCTTCTGCACCCTAGCCTCCAACTTCTACTCTCTGTGACAGTCGTTCTGCTCCTCAGTCTCCATACTCTTCTCTTTGCAATAGTCGTACTGCACCCAAGTCTCCAACACCTGCTACCTACAACAGTCGTTCTACACCCCAGTCTCCAAACTCTGCTCCCTGCAATGGTCCTTCTGCACCTGTCTGCAACTTCTACTTTCTGTAACATGCCTTCTGCACCTCAGTATTCCAACTATGATCTCTGTAAGATCCTTCTGCAACCCAGTCTCCAAACTCTGCCCTCTTCGATGATACTTCTGCACCCAGTTTCAAAACCCTGCTCTTTCTAACACTCCAGTTGCACCTCAGTCTTCAAACTCTGCTCTCTTTAAGATGCTTCTACAACCCTGTCTCAAAACTCTGCTCTCTGTAACAGTCCTTCTGCACCTCAGTCTCCTACTTCTGCTCTCTGCAACAGTCCTTCTAAACCCCAGTCTCCAACCTCTGCTCTCTGCAACAGTCCTTCTGCACCCAGTCTACAACATCTGTTCTCTGCAACAGTCCTTCTGCACCTCAGTCTGAAAACTCTGCTCTCTGCAATGATCCTTGTACACCCCAGTCTCCAAACTCTGCTTTCTGTAACAGTCTTTCTTCACCCCCGTCACCAACCTCTGCTCTCTGTAAGATCCTTCTGCACCCAGGTTTCCAAACTCTGCTCTCTGTAACAGTCCTTCTGGTACCCAGTTTGCAACCTCTGTTCTCTGTAACAGTCCTTCTCTACCGCAGTCTCCAACCTGTGCTCTCTCTAACTGTCGTTCTGTACCGCAGTCTCCAAACTCTGCTCTCTGCAATGGTCCTTTTGCACCCCATTCTCCAACCTCTGTTGTCTGCAAGAGTCCTTAAGCACCTCAGTATCTAACCTCTTCTCCCTGCCACAATCGTTTGTGCCCCGGTCTCCAACATCTGCTCTCTGAAAAAGTCTTTCTGCACCCGAGTCTCCAACCTCTGCTCTCTGCAACAGTCCTTCTGCACCTCAGTCTGAAAAATCTGCTCTCTGCAATGATCCTTGTGCATCCCAGTCTCCAAACTCTGCACTCTGAAACAGTCCTTCTGTACTTCAATCTCTATCCTCTGCTCTTGGTAACAGTCCTTCTGCACCTCAGTCTGAAGACGCTGTTCTCTGCAATGATCCTTCTGCACCCCAGTCTCCAAAATCGGCTCTCTGTAATACTCCTGTTGCACCTCAGTCTCAAACTCTGCCCTCTATAACAGTCCTTCTGCATCCCTTCTCCAAACTCTGTTCTCTGTAACAGTCCTTCTGCACACCAGTATCAATACTCTGCTCTCTACAACGATCTTTCCCCACCCCAGTTTCCATCCTCTGCTCTCTGCAACAGTCCTTCTCCACACTAGTCTCCAAACTCTGCTCTCTGTAACAGTCCTCCAGTGGTGCAGTATCGAAAATCTCCTCTCTGTAACGGTTCTTCTGCACCCCAGTCTCCAAACTCTGTTCTCTGTAACAGTCCTTCTAAACCTCAGTGTCCAAACTCTGCTCTGCAACAGTCCTTCTGCACCTCAGTCTGAAAACTCTGTTCTCTCCAAGGATCATTCTGCCACCCCAGTGTCCAACCTCTGCTCTCTGTAACAGTCCTGCTGTACCTCAGTCTCCAAACTCTGCTCTCTGTAAGATCTTTCTGCAACCCTATCTCCAAACCCTGCTTTCTGTAAGAGTCCTTCTGCACCCCAGTCTCCAACCTCTGGTCTCTGTAACAGGCCTTTTGCACCTTATTATCCAACCTCTGCTCTCTGTAACACTGCTTCTGCACCTCAGTCTACAAACTCTGCTCTCTGTAACAGTCCTTCTGCACCCCATTCTCCAAACTCTGCTTACTGTAACAGTCCTTCTGAGCACCATCTCCAACCTCTGCTATCTGAAAAACTCCTTCTGCACCTCAGCCGTCAAATTCTATTCTCTTCAAAAGTCCTTCTGCACCCAAGTCTCCAACACCTGCTCGCTGCAACAGTCCTTCTTCACCCCAGTTTCCAAACTCTGCTATCTACAACAGTTCTTCTGAATCCCAGTCTCCAACATCTGCTCTCTGCAACAGTCCTTCTGCACCAAATCTCCAACCTCTTCCTCTGTAACAGTCCTACAGTAACCCAGTCTCAAACCTCTGCTCTCTGCAACAGTCGTTCTGCACCCCAATCTTAACCTGTGCTCTCAGCAACAGTCCTTATACACCCCAGTGTCCAGCCTGTTCTCTCTACAACAGTCCCTCTGCATCCCAGTCTCCAACCTCTGCTCTATGTAACAATCCTTCTGCACCTCAGTCTCCAACCTATGTTCTCTGCAACGGTCCTTCTGCACCTCAGTCTCCAAAAACTACTCCATGTAAAAGTACTTCTGAACACCTTCTCCATACTCTGCTCTCTGTAACAGGGCTTCTGCAACCCAGACTCCCAACTCTGTTCTCTCTAAAATTCCTTATGCTTCCCAGTCTCAAAATTTTGCTCTCTACAACGATCCTTCTGCACCCCAGTGTCCAACATTTGCTCTATGCAAAAGTCCTTCTGCACCCCAGTCTCCAACCTCTGCTCTCTGTAAAAGTCCTGCTGCACCTCGCTCTACAACCTCTGCTCTCAGTAAGATTTTTATGCAACTTTGTCTATAAACTCTGCTCTCTTTAAGAGTTCTTCTGCAAGTCAGTCTTAAAACTCTGTTTTCTACAAGGATCCTTCTGCACCCCAGTCTCCAATCTCTGCTCTCTGTAACAGTCCTTTTGCACCTCCGTCTCAAAACTCAGCTCTCTGCAACGATCCATCTGCACCTCAGTTTCGAAAGTCTACTCTCTGTAAGAGTGCTTCTGCACCCCAGTCTCAAACTTCTGCTATCTGCAACGATCCTTCTGCACACCAGTCTCCAACTTCTGCTCTCTGCAACAGTCCTTCTGCACACCAGTCTCCAATCTCTGCTCTCTGCAATAGTCCTACTGCAGCCCAGGGTCAAACTTCTGTTCTCTGTAACAATCATTCTTCACCTCAGTTACCAAACTCTGATCTCTGCAATAGTCCTTCTCCACCACAGTCTCCAAACTCTTTTCTTTGTAACAATCTTTCTGCACCCCAGTGTCCAAACTCTTCTCTCTGCAAAAGACGTTCTTCACCCCAGTCTACAAAATCTGCTCCCTACAACAGTTCTTCTGCATCTCAGTCTGAGAACTCTGCTCTCTGCAACGATCCTTGTGAACCCCAGTCTTTAAACTCTACTTTCTGTAAAAGTTTTTCTGCACCTCAGTCTCCAACCTCTGCTCTCTGTAAAATCCTTCTGCACCCCAGTTTCACAACTCTGCTCTCTGTAATATTTCTCCTGCTCCCCTGTCTCCAATCTCTTCTCTCTGTAACTGTCTTTCTGCTCCGTAGTCTCCAACCTCTGCTCTCTGTAACACTCATTCTTTACCACAGTCTCCAACCTCTGCTCTCTGTAACAGTCCTTCTTTCGCGCAGTCTCTAAACTCTGCTCTGTGTAAGGGTCCTTCGGCACCCCAGTCTCCAACCTCTGCTCTCTGTAACGATTCTTTTGCAACCCATTCTCCAACCTCTGCTCTCTGCAAAAGTCATTTTGCACTCCAGTCTCTAACATCTGCTCTCTGCAACAGTATTTCTAAAGCTCAGTCTGAAAACTCTGCTCTCTGCAATGATCTTTGTGCACCCCAGTCTCCAAAATATGCTTTCTGTAATAGTTTTTCTGTACCTCAGTCTCTAAAATCGGCTCTCTTTAACAGTGCTTCTGCACCCCAGCCTCCAACCTGTGCTCTCTGTAAGATCCTTTTGCACCCCAGTTTCTAAATCTGCACTCTGTAACATTCTTCCTGCTTTCCAGTCTCAAACCTCTGCTCTCTGTAACAGTCCTTCTGCTTTCCAGTCTCCAACCTCTACTCTCTGTAACAGTCCTTCTGCTCCCCAGTCTCCAAATATGCTCTCTGTAACATTCCTTCTGTACCGCAGTCCACAACCTCTGCTCTCTGTAACTTTTTTTCTGCACCACAGTCTCCAACCTCTCCTTTCTGTATCTTTCCTTCTGCACCACAGTTTCCAACCTATGCTCTCTTCAATATTCCTTCTGCACCTCAGTCTCCAACCTCTGCTCTCTGCGACAGTTTTCTTCACCCCAGTCTTTAAACTCTGCTCTCTGCAACAGTTCTTCTGCACCCCAGTCTCCAAGGTCTGCACTCTGAAATAGTCCTTACCCACACCAGTCTCCAAACTCTGCTCTCTTTAACAGACCTCCTGTAGTGCAGTCTCCAAAATCTGCTCTCTGTAAAGGTCCTTCTGCACCCAAGTCTCAAACGTCTGCTTTCTGTAACAGTCCTTCTAAACCCCAGTCTCCAAACTCTGCTATCTGTAACAGTCATTGTGCACCCGTCTCCAAACTCTTCTCTCTATAACAATAATTCTGCACCACAGTCTCAAACCTCTGCTCTCTGCAACAATCCTTTTGCACCCCATTATCCAACCTCTGTTCTCTGCAAAAGTCCTTCGGCACCCGAGTCTCCAACATCTGTGCTCTGCAACAGTTCTTTTTAACCTTAGTCTGAAAACTCTGCTCTCTGCAACAATCCTTGTGCACCCCAGTCTCCAAACTCTTCTTTCTGTAACAGTCCTTCTGCACTTCAGTTTCCAAATTCGGCTCTCTGTAACAGTGCTTTTGCACCGCAGCAACCAATCTCTGCTCTCTGTAGGAGTCCTGCTGCTCCCCAGTCTCCAGCCTCTGCTATCTGTAACAGTCTTTCTGCTCCCCAGTCTCCAACCTCTGCTCTCTGTAACAGTCCTTCTGCACCACAGTCCCCAACCTCTCCTTTCTGTATCATTCTTTCTGCACCACAGTTTCCAACCTCTGCTTTCTGCAACATTCCTTCTGCACCTCAGTCTCCAAACTATGCTCTCTGTGACAGTTCTTCTGCACCCCATTCTCCAACCTCAGCTCTCTGCAAAAGTTCTTCTGCACCCCAGTCACCAAGGTCTGCACTCTGAAACAGTCCATCTTCACACCAGTCTCCAAACTCTGTTGTCTGTCACAGTCCTCCTGTAGTGCAGATTCCAAAATCTGTTCTCTGTAACGGTCCTTCTACACCCCATGTCCAGACTCTGATCTCTGCAGCAATCCCTCTGCAACCCAGTCTCCAACCTCCACTCTCTGTAACAATCTTTCTGCACATCAGTATCCAACCTCTGCTCTCTACAACGGTCTTTCTGCACCTCATTCTCCAAACTCTACTCACTTTAAAAGTACTTCTGCACCCCTGCCCCAAACTCTGCTCTCTATTACAGGCCTTCTGCACCCCAGTCTTTGATGTCTGTTCTCTTTAACAATCCTTTGGCACCCCAGTCTCAAAACTCTGCTCTCTACAACGATCCTTCTGCACCCCTGTCTCAAACCTCTGCTCTCTGTAACAGTTTTTCTATACTGCAGTCTCCAAATCCTGGTCTCTGTAACGGTCCTTCTGCACCCCAATTTCCAACCTCTACTTAGTGTAACAGTCCTTCTGCACTTCAGTATCCAACCTCTGCTCTCTGTAACAGTCCTTCTGTAACTCACTCTGAAACCTCTGCTCTCTGAACAATCCTTCTGTACCCCAGTCTTCAAGCAATACTCTCAGCAACAGTCCTTCTGCACCCCAGTCTCGAACCTCTGCTCTCTGCAATGATCCTAGTGCATCCCAGTCTCCAACCTCTGATCTCTGCAACAGTTCTTCTGCAACTCAGTCTTTAGCTTCTGCTCTCTGTAAGATTCTTCTGCAACTTTGTATTCAACCTCTGCTCTCTGTAACAGTGCCTCTGCACCAGAGTCTTTAACCTCTGGTCTCTGTAGCAGGACTTTCGCACCTCATTCTCCAAATCTGCTCTCTGCAACAGTCCTTCTGCACCCCAGTCTCCAACCTCTGCTATCTACAACAGTTTTTCTGCACCCTAGTTACAAACATCTGCTCTCTGCAACAGACATTTTGCACCCCAGTCTTCAACATCTACTCTCTGCAACAGTCATTCTGCACCTCAGTCTGAAAACTCTGCTCTCTGTAACGACCCTTCTGCACCCAAGTCTCCTACCTCTGCTCTCTATAACAGTCCTTCTGCACCTCAGTCTCCCAACTGTGCTCTCTGTTTGATCCTTCTGCAACCCAGTCTTTAAACTCTTAACTCTGTAAAGTCTTTCTGAACAACAGTCTTCAACCTCTGCTCTCTGTAACAGGACTTCTGGAAACCAGTCTCCAAACTCTGCTCTCTGTGATAGGCCTTCTGCACCCCAGTCTCCAACCTCTTCTTTCTGCAACGATACTTCTCCACCCAAGTCTCCTACATCTACTCTCTGCAACAGTCCGTTTGCAACCCAGTCTCCAATCTCTGCTCTCTGTAAGATCCATCTGAACCCCACTCTCCAACCTCTGCTCTCTGTAACAGTCCTTCAGCAATGCAGTCTCCGAAATCTGCTCTCAGTAACAGTCTTTGTGGACCTCAGTCTCCAACCTCTGCATTCTGTAACAGTACTTCTGCACCCCAGTCTAAAACATCTGCTCTCTGCAACAGTCATTCTGCACCCCAGTCTCCAAACTCTGCTATTTTCAAAAGTCCTTCTGCACCCCAGTCTCCAAACTCTGCTCTCTGCAATGATCTTTCTGCACCACAGTCTCCATCATCTACTCTCTGCAACAGTCCTTCTGCACCTCAGTCTGAAAACTCTGCTCACTGTAACATTCCTTATCCACCCCAGTCTCCAAACTCTGTCCTCTGCAACAGTCATTCTGCTACCCAGTCTCGGAGATCTGCTCTTTGTAACAGTCCTTCTCTACCAGAGTCTCCAACTTCTGCTCTTTGTAACGGTCCTTCTACACCCCAGTCTCCAATCCCTGCTTTGTGTATCAGTCTGTCTGAACCCCAGTCTCCAACCTCTATTCTCTGTATTTATTCTTTTGCACCTCAGTCTCAACCTGTGCTCTATGTAAGAGTCCTTCTGCACACCAGTCTCCAACCTCTGCTCTCGGTAACAGTCCTATACAGCAGTCTCCAAACTCTGCTCTCCTTAACGGTCCTTCTGCACACCAATTTCTAAAATCTGCTTCCTGTAAAAGTCCTTCTGCACCTGAGTCTCCAAACTCTGCTCTCTGTAACAGTCCTTCTACACCTCAGTCTCCAACCTATGCTCTCTGTGACAGTCCTTCTTCACCTCAGTCTGAAAATTCGGCTCTCTGCACGATCCTTCTGCACCCCAGTCTCCAGTAACTGCTCTCGGTAGCATTCCCCCTGCACCTCAGTCTCCAATCTCTGCTCTCTGTAAGATCCTTCATCAACCCAGTCTCCAACCACTGATCTCAGTAACAGACCTTCTGCACCCAAGTCTCCAAATTATTCTCTCTGCAACGATTCTCTCCACACCATTCTCAAAACTCTGCTCTCTGCAACAGTCCTTATGCACCCCAGTCTCCAACATCTGCTTTCTGTAATTGTATTTCTGCACCGCAGTCTCCAAACTCTGCTATCTGCAACGCTCCTTCTTGACCCCAGTCTCCAACGTCTACTCTCTTCAACAGTCCTTCTGCACCACAGTCTCCAACCTCTGCTTTTTGTAAGATGCTTATGCACTCCAGATTCCATACTCTGCACTCTGTAACATTCCTTCTCCACCCCAGTCTCCAAACTCTGTACTCTGCAACAGTCCTTCTGCTCCCCAGTCTCTGACATCTGTTCCTTCTGTACCGCAGTCTCCAACCTCTGGTCTTTGTAATGGTCCTTCTACACCCCAGTCTCCAACCTGTGCTTTCTGTATCAGTTTGTTTGAACTGCAGTCTCCAACCGCTGTTCTCTGTATTTATCCTTCTGCACCTCAGTCTCCAAACTCTGTTCTATGGAACGGTCCTTCTGCACCTCAGTCTCCATCCTCTACTCTCTGTAACAGTCCTTCTGCACTACAGTCTCCAAACTCTGCTCTCTGTAGCATCCTTCTAAAACCCAGTCTCCAAACTCTACTCTCTGTAACAATTCTTCTGCACACCAGTCTCCAACCTCTGCTGTATGAAACAGTCCTTCTTAACTCCAGTCTCCAATTTCTGCTCTCTGCAACAGTCTTTTTGCACCCCAGTCTCCAATATCTACTCTGTAACAGTCATTATGCACTTCAGTGAAAAAACTCTGCTCTATGCAACTAACCTTCTGCACCTCAGTCTCCCAACTCTGCTCTCTGTAACATCCATCTAAACCCCAGTCTCCAACCTCTGCTCTGTGTAACAGTCCTTCTGCACCACAGTCTCCAACCTCTGCTCTCTGTAACAGTTTTTCTGCACCTCATTCTCAAACCTCTGCTCTCTGCAAATGTCTTTCTGAACCGCACTCTCCAACCTCTGCTCTCTACAACAGTCCACCTGGACCCCAGTCTCCAACATCTGCTCTCTGCAACAGTTTTTTTACACCCCAGTCTCCAACTCTGCTTTCTGCAGCGATCTTTCTGAACCCCAGTCTCCAACGTCTGCTCTCTGCAAGAGTTTTTCTGGACCACAGTCTCCAAGCTCTGCTCTCTGTAACAATCCTTCTGCACCATTGTCTGCAACCTCTGCTCTATATAAGATCCTTCTGCAACCCAGTTTAAAACTCTGCTCTCTGTAACAGTTCTTCTGCCAACCCGTCTCCAACCTCTGCTCTCTGCAAGGATCCTTTTTCACCAAAGTCTCCAACCTCTGCTCTCTGCAACAGTCCTTCTACACCCCAGTTTCCAATATCTGCTCTCTGCAACAGTCCTTTTGCACCTCACTCTGAAAAGTCTGCTAACTGCAAAGACCCTTCTGCACCACAGTCTCCTACTTCTGCACTCTTTAACCGTCCTTCTGCACCTCATTATCCCAACTCTGCTCTCTGTAAGATCCTTCTACAACCCAGTCTTTAAACTCTGAACTCTGTAACAGTCCTTCTGCACACCAGTCTCCAAACTCTGCTCTCTGTAACATGAATTCTGTTACCCAGTCTGCAAACTCTGCTCTCTGTAACAGGCCTTCTGCACACCAGTCTTCAACCTCTTCTCTCTGCAACAATTCTTCTTCACCCCAGTCTCCAGAATCTGCTCTCTGCAACAGTCCTTTTGCACCCCAATCTCAAAACTCTGCTCTCTGTAAGATCCAGCTGACCCCAGGCTCCAAACTTTGCTCTCTGTAACAGTCCTTTTGCACCCCAGTTTCCAAAAACTGCTCTCTGTAACAATTCTTCTGCACCCCAGTCTCTAACCACTGCTCTCTTGAAGATCCTTCTGCACCCATTTATCAACCTCTGCTCTCTGAAACAGTTCTTCTGTACCCCAGTCTCCAAACTCTGCTCTCTGTAACAATGCTTCTGCTCATCAGTCTCCAACCTCTGCTCTCTGCAACGGTCTTCCTACACCTCAGTCTCCAACCTCTGTTTTCTGCAATAGACCTCGTGCACTCCAGTGTGCAACCTCTGCTCTCTGTAAATGTCCTTCTGTACCACAGTCTCCAACCTCTGCTCTCTGTAACGGTCCTCTGCACCGCAGTCTTCAAACTCTGCTTTTTATATCAGTCCATCTTCACCCCAGTCTCAAAACTCTGCTCTCTGTAACAGTTTTTCTGAACCTCATCTCCAACCTCTTCTCTCTGCAACAGTTTTTCTGCACCTCAGCTTCAACCTCTTCTCTCTACAACAGTCCTTTTGCACCCATGTCTCCAAACTCTGCTTTCTATAACAGTCCTTCTGCACCCCAGTCTCCAATCTCTGCTCTCTGTAAGATCCATTTGCACCCCAGTCTCAAAACTCTGCTCTCTGTAACAGTTCTTAAGCACCTCAGTCTCCAACCTCTTCTCTCTGTAGAAATCCTTCTTCACGTCAGTCTCCAACCGCTGCTCTCAGCAACGGTCCTTCTGCACCTAAGTCTCCAAACTCCGTTCTCTGCAACAGTTTTTCCGCAGCCCAGTGTCAAAACACTGCATTCTGCAACAGTCCTTCTGCACCCCAGTCTCCAACCTCTGCTCTCTGTAACAATCCTTCTGCACCTCAGTCTCCAACCTCTGCTCTCTGCAACGGTCCTTCTGCACCCCTGTCTCCAAACTCTGTTGTCTTCAACAGTCCTTATTGGCCTCAGTTTTCTGCACCCCAATCTCCAACCCCTACTCTCTGCAAAAGTCCTTCTGCACCCCAGTCTCCAACCTACTCTCTACAACAGTCCTTCTGCACCCAAGTCTCAAACATAAGATCTCTGCAACAGTCCTTCTCAACCCCAGTCTCCAATCTCTGCGCTCTGTAACAGTTCCTCTGTACTGCAATTTCCAAACTCTTCTCTCTGTAACTATCTTCTGAACCCCAGTCTCCAACCACTGCTTTTTCTATCAGTCCTTCTACACTCAAGTATCCAACCTCTGCTCTCTGTAACAGGTCATCT
This sequence comes from Ictidomys tridecemlineatus, assembly GCF_052094955.1. Taxonomy (NCBI): domain Eukaryota; kingdom Metazoa; phylum Chordata; class Mammalia; order Rodentia; family Sciuridae; genus Ictidomys; species Ictidomys tridecemlineatus. Next base: position 158,605 of record NW_027522656.1, read on the forward strand.
GCACCTCGGTCTCCGAATTCTACTCTCTGCAAAGGTCCTTTGACACCCCAATCCTCATCTTCTGCTCGCTGCTACAGTCCTTTTACACCCAAGTCTCAAACCTCTGCACTCCACAGCAGTCCTTCTGCAACTCAGTCTCCAACATCTGCTCTCTGCAATGTTCTTTTTGCACCTCAGTATTCAACATCTATCTCTGTAACAGTCCTTCTGCACTTCAGTCTCTATCCTCTGCTCTCTGTAACAGGCCTTCTGCACCCAAGTCTCTGAACTCTGCTCTCTTTAACAGTCCTTCTGCACCCCAATCTCCAACCTCTGCTCTCTGGAGCAGTACTTCTGCACTTCAGTTTTTAAACTCTGCTCTCTGTAAGATCCTTCTTCACCCCAGACTTCAAACTCTGCTCTCAGTATCAGACCTGCACCTTAGTCTCCAAACATGCTCTCTGTAACAGTCTTTCTGAACCCCAGTCTCCAAACTCTGCTTTCTAGAACAGTCCTTCTATACCCAGTCTTTATAATCTACTCTCTGCAACGATCCTTCTTCACCCCAGTCTCCAACGTCTACTCACTGCAACAATCCTTCTGCACCCCAGTCTCCAAATTTTTCTCTCTGTAAGATCCTTGTGCACCTGAGTATCAAACTCTGCTCTCTGTAACATTCCTTCTGCACCCCAGTCTCCAAAGTTTGCTCTCGGCAATGGTACCTCTGCACCCCACTCTCCAACCTTGTTCTCTACAACAGTTCTTCTGTACCGTAGTCTTCAAACTCTATTCTCTGTAAGGGTCCTTCTGCACCCCAGTCTCCAACCTCTGCTTTCTGTATCAGTCCTTCTGCACCACAGTCTCCAAACTCTGCTCTCTGTAACAGTCCTTCTGCACCTCACTCTGCTACATCTGCTCTCTGCAACAGTCCTTCTGCACCCCAGTCTTCAACCTCTGCTCTCCGCAACAGTACTTCATCACCCGAGTCTTTAAAATCTGCTATCCGCAACAGTACTATTCCACCGAAGTCACCAACCTCTGCTTTCTGTAACAGTCCTTCTGCACCTCAGACTCAAAACTCTGCTCTCTGCAACAGTCCTTCTGCGCCCCAATCTCGAACCTCTGATCTCTGCAACAGTCTTCTGCACCTCAGTGTCCAAACTCTGCTTTCTGTAAGATCCTTCTGAAACCCAGTCTCCAACATATGCTTTTTGCAATGGTCTGTAAGAACCAGAGTCTCCAACCTCTTTTCTCTACAACATTTATTGTGCACCCCAGTCTCCAACATCTTCTCTCTGTAACAGTCTTTCTGTACCGCAGTCTCAAACCTCTGTTCTTTGTAAGGGTCTTTCTGCACCCCATCTCCAACCTCTGCTTTCTGTATCAGCCTTTCTGCAACCCAGTCTACAAACTCTGCTTTCTGTATCCGTCTTTCTCCATGCCAGGCTACAACCTCTGCTCTCTGTAACAGTCATTCTGCACGCCAGTCTCCAACCTCTGCTCTCTGCAACAGTCCGTCTCCACCCCGGTCTCCAAACACTGCACTCTGCAACAGTTTTTCTGCACTCCAGTCTCCAAACTCTGCTCTCTGTAACAATCCTTCTGCACATCAGGGTCTAACCTCTGTTCTCGGTAAGAGGCCTTCTGCACCCCAGTCTACAACCTCTCCTCTCTGTAACAGGCCTTCTGCATTCAAGTCTCTAAACTCTGCTCTCTTTAACAGTCCTTCTGCACCCAGTCTCAAACCTCTGCTCTCAGTATCAGTCCTGCACCTCAGTCTCCAAACACTGCTCTCTGTAACAGTTTTTCTGAACATCAGTCTTCAACAACTGCTCTCTGCAAGAGTCCTTCTGCACCACAGTCTCAAACCTCTGCTCTCTAGAACAGTCCTTCTATACCCCAGGCACAATAATATACTCTCTGCAATGATCCTTTTGCACCCTTGTCTCCAACGTCTGCTCTCTGCATAATTTTTTCTACACTCCAGTCTCAAAACTTTTCTCTCTGTAAGATCCTTCTGCAACCCAGTTTCCAAACGCTGCTCTCTGTAACATTCCTTCTGCACCCCAGTCTCCAACCTGTTCTCTACAACAGTTCTTCTGCACCGCAGTCTTCAAACTCTGTTCTTTATAAGAGTCCTTCTGAACCCCAGTCTCCAACCTCTGCTTTCTATATCAGTCTTTCTTCACCACAGTCTCCAAACTCTTCTCTCTGTAACAGTCCTTCAGCTCCTCACTCTGCAACCTCTGCTCTCTGCAGCAGTTCTTCTGCAACCCAGTCTTCAAACTCTTCTCTCTGCAACAGTCCTTCCTCACCCCAGTCTCCAAAATATGTTCTGTGTAACAGTCCTTTTCCACCGCAGTCTCCAACCTCTGTTCTCTGTAACAGTACTTCTGTACTGAAGTCTCCAACCTCTGCTCTCTGTAATGGTCATTCTGCACCCCAGTCTCCAAACTCTCCTTTCTGTATCAGTCCTTCTGCACCCCGGTCTCGAACCTCTGCTCTCTGTATCAGTCCTTCTGCACCTCAGTCTCTAACCTCTACTCTCTGCATCAGTTCTTCTCCAACCCAGTTTCCAAACTCTGCTCTGGGCAACAGTTTTACTGGACGCCATTCTCAGACTGCTACTCTCTGCAACAGTCCTTGTACACCCCAGTCTTTCACATCTGCTCTCTGTAACATTCTTTCTGCACCTCAGTCTGAAAACTCTGCTCTCTGCAACGATCCTTCTTCACCTCAGTTTCCAAATTCTGCTCTCTGCAACAGTCCTTCTGCACCCCAGTCTCCAATCTCTATTCTAAGCAAAAGTCTTTGTACACCCCAGGCTCCAAACTCTGATCTCTGTAACAGTCCTTCTGTACTGCAGTCTCCAACCTCTGCTGACTGTAATGGTCCATCTGCACCCGAGACTCCAAACTCTACTTTCGATATCAGTTATTCTGCACCCAAGTCTCCAACCTCTGCTCTCTGTAACAGTCCTTCTTCACCTGAGTCTCCAACCTCTGCTCTCTGCAACAGTCCTTCTGCACCCCAGTCTCCAACCTCTTCTCTCTGCAACAGTCCTTCTACACCCCAGTCTCCAAACTCTGCTCTCTGCAGCGATCCTCTGCACCCTAGTCTTCAACCTCTGCTCTCTGCTACAGTTTTTCTTCACACCAGTCTCCAAACAGTGCTCTCTGCAACTTTCCTGCTGCACCCCAGTCTCAAACCTCTGCTCTCTGTAGTGATCCTTCTGCACCTCAGTCTTCAATCTCTGCTCTCTGCATCAATCTTTCTTCACCACAGTCTCCAAACTCTGCTCTCTGCAACACTCCTTCTGCACCCCAGTCTCCAAGCTCTGCTCTCTGTAACTGTCCTTCTGCACATCAGTGTCCAAACTCTGCTCTCTTTAAAAATTCATCTTCACGTACGTCTTCAAACTCTTTTCTCTGTAAGAGACCTTCTACACCCCAGTCTCCAAACTCTGCTTTTTGTAACAGTTCTTCTGAACCAAAATCTCCAAACTCTGCACTCTGTAAAACTTCTTCTGCACCCCAGTCTCCATACTCTTCTCTCCGTATGAATCCTTTTGCACCCCATTCTCCAACATCTCCTCTCTGTAAAAGTCCTACTCCACCTCAGTCTAGAAGTTCTGGAATCTGTAAAGGTCCTTCTGCATTTCAGTCTCCAACCTCTGCTCTCTGTAACAGTACTTCTGCACCCCAGTCTCCAACATCCATTCTCTGCAATGATCCTTCTTCTCCCCAGGTTCCAAACTCTGCTCTCTGCTACAGTTTTTCTGCACCCCAGTTTCCAACCTCTGCTCTTGGTAACAGTCCTTCTGCACCTCAGTCACCAAACTCTGCTCTCTGTAACAGTCCTTCTGCACCCCAGTCTCCAACCTTTGCTCCAGGTAACAGTTCTACTTCAACCCAATCTCCAAACTCTGCTCTCTGTAACACTCCTTCTTCTCCCCAGTCTCCACACTCTGATCTCTGTAACAATCCTTCTGGACCTAAGTCTCCAAGCTCTGCTCACTACAACAGTCCTTCTGCTCGTAAGTTTCCAACATCTATGCTCTACAGAAGTCCTTCTGCACCTCCGTCTCCAAACTCTGTTCTCTGTAAGATCCTTCTGAAACCCATTCGTCAAACTCTGCTATGTGTAACAGTCCTTCTAAACCCCAGTCTCCAAACTCTGCTCTCTGTAACAGGCCTTTTGTACCGCAATCTTCAACCTCTGCTCTCTGTAACAGGTTTTCTGCACCCCAGTCCCCAACCTGTGCTCTCTGCAACGATTTTTCTGCACCCAAGTCTCCAAACTCTTCTCTCTGTCACAGTCCTTCTGAACCCAATGATCCAATGTATGCTCTCTACTACAGTCTTTCTGCACATCAGTCGGAAAATTCTGCACTCTAAAACAATCCTTCTGGACCCCAGTTTCCAAACTTTGCTCTCTGAAACACTCTTTCTGAAACTCAGTCTCCAAAATGCTCTCTGTATGATTTTTCTGCAACCCTGTCTCGAAACTGTGCTATCTGTAACAGTGCTTCTGCATCCCAGTCTCCAAACTCTGCTCTCTGTAACAGGCCTTCTGCACCCTGTCTCCATCCTCTTCTCTCTGCAACGATCCTTCTTCACCTCAATCTCCAACCTCTGCTCTCTGCAAAGTTTCTTCTGAACCCCAGTCTCCAAACTCTGTTCTCTGCATCAGTCCTTCTGCACCCAAGTCTTCAACCTCTGCTCTCTGTAACAATCCTTCTGTACTGCAGTCTCCAACATTTTCTCTCTGTAATGGTCCTTTTGTACCCGAGTCTCCAACGTCTGCTTTCTGTATCAGTTCTTCTGCACCCCAGTCTCCAAACTCTGCTCTGTGTAACAGGTTTTCACACTTCAGTCTCCAACTTCTGCTCTCTGCCACAATCCTTCTTCACCCCAGTCTCCAACTTCTGCTCTCTGGATCATTTCTTTTGCAACCCAGTCTCCATCTGTGCTCTCTGTAACTGTCCTTTGGCACCCCAGTCTCCAAACACTTTTTTCTGCATTACTCCTTCTGCACCCCTGTCTCCAAACTCAGCTCTCTCTAACAGTCCTTGTGTACTGCAGTCTCCAAACTCTGCTTTGTGTAATGGTCCTTCTTCACCCCAGTCTCCACACTCTGCTTTCTGTATCAGTTCTTCTGCACCACAGTCTCCAACCTCTGCCCTCTGTAACAGTCCTTCTGCACCTGAGTTACCAACCTCTTCTCTCTGCAAAAGTCCTTCTGCACCCAAGTCTCAAACCTCTACTATCTGCAAAGAACTTTCTGCACCCCAGTCTCCAACGTCTACTTTATGCAACAGTTATTCTGCACCCCAGTCTCCATCCTCTGCTCTCTCTAAGAATCCTTCTGCACCCCAGTCTACAACCTCTCCTCTCTGTTAAAGTCCTTCTGTACCGCAGTTTCCAAAATCTGCTCTCTGCAACAGTCCTTCTGCACCCCAGTATCCATCCTCTGCTCACTGCAACATTTCTTCTTAACCCCAGTCTCAAACCTGTGCTCTCTGTAACTGTACTTCTTCACACCAGTCTCCAAACTCTGCTCTCTGTAGAGATCCTTCTGCACCTCAGTCTACAACCTCGGCTCTCTGCAATGATCCTTCTACACACCAGTCTCTAAGCTCTGTTCTCTGTAACAGTCCTTCTGAACATCAGTGTCATGACTTTGCTGTCTCTAACAATCCTTCTGCATCTCAGTCTCCAACATCTGCTCTCTTTAAGAGTTTTTCTGGACACCTATCTACAAACTCTGCTCTCTGTAACAGGCCTAATGCACCCCAGTTTCCAACCTCTTCTCTTTGCAATGAACCATTTGCACCTCAGTCTCCAAACACTGCTCCCTGCAACAGTCCTTCTGCACCCCAGTCTTTAAACTCTGCTCTCTGCAACAGTTTTTCTGCACCCCATTCTCGAACCTCTGATCTCTGCAACAGTACTTCTGCACCTCAGTCTCCAACCTCTGCTCTCCGCAACAGTTCTTCTGCACCCCAGTCTCCAAACTCTGCTCTCTGCAGCATTCCTCTGGCACCCTAGTTACCAACATCTGCTCTCTTTTACAGTCATTCTGCACCCCAGTTTCCAACCTCTGCTCTCTGTCACAGTCCTCCTGTACTGCAGAATCCAACCTCTACTATCAATAACAGTCTTTTTTTTTATTATTGGTCGTTCAAAACATTACGCAGTTCTTAATACATCATCTTTCACAGTTTGATTCAAGTGGGTTATGAACTCCCAACTTTACCCCGTATACAAATTGCTGTATCACATCAGTTACCTTTCCATTGATTGACATATTGCCTTTCTAGTGTCTGATGTATTCTGCTGTCTGTCCTATTCTCTACTATCCCCACTCCCCTCCCCTCCCCTCCCCTCCCCTTTTCTCATCCCTGTTTAATGTAAATCTACTTCTCAAGCTCTTCGTCCTTACCCTGTCCTTGTTTATTCCCCTTATATCAAAGGGGTCATTTGGTATTTGTTTTTTAACGATTGACTAGCTTCACTTAGCATAATCTGCTCTAATGCCATCCATTTCCCTCCAAATTCTATGATTTTTTCGTTCCTTAATGCAGAGTAATACTCCATTGTGTATAAATGCCACATTTTTTTTATCCATTCATCTATTGAAGGGCATCTAGGCTGATTCCATAATCTTGCTATAGTGAATTGTGCTGCTATGAACATCGTTGTAGCAGTGTCTCTGTAACATGCTCTTATTAGGTCTTTAGGGAATAGACCGAGAAGGGGAATAGCTGGGTCAAATAGTGGTTCCATTCCCAGCTTTCCAAGAAATCTCCATACTGCTTTCCAAATTGGCTGCACCAATTTGCAGTCCCAATAGCAATGAACAAGAGTGCCCTTTTCCCCGCATCCTCTCCAGCACTTATTGTTGTTTGACTTCCTAATGGCTGCCAATCTTACTGGAGTGAGGTGGTATCTTAGGGTAGTTTTGATTTGCATTTCTCTAACTGCTAGCGATGGTGAGCATTTTTTCATGTACTTATTGATTGATTGTATGTCCTCCTCTGAGAACTGTCTGTTCAGGTCCTTGGCCCATTTATTGATTGGGTTATTTGTTATCTTATTGTCTAATTTTTTGAGTTCTTTGTATATTCTGGTTATTAGGGCTCTATCTGAAGTGTGTGGATTAAAGATTTGTTCCCAGGATGTAGGCTCCCTGTTTATCTCTCTTATGTTTTTTTTGCTGAGAAAAAACTTTTTAGTTTGAGTAAGTCCCATTTGTTGATTCTAGTTGTTAACTCTTGTGCTATGGGTGTCCTATTGAGGAATTTGGGGCCCGATCCCACAGTATGTAGATCATAACCAACTTTTTCTTCTATCAGATGCCGTGTCTCTGATTTAATATCAAGCTCCTTAATCCATTTTGAGTTAACTTTTGTGCATGGTGAGAGATAGGGGTTCAGATTCATTTTGATGCAAATGGATTTCCAGTTTTCCCAGCACCATTTGTTGAAGATGCTATCCTTCCTCCATTGCATGCTTTTAGCCCCTTTATCAAATATAAGATAGTTGTAGTTTTGTGGATTGGTTTCTGTGTCCTCTATTCTGCACCATTGGTCCACCCGCCTGTTTTGGTACCAGTACCATGCTGTTTTTGTTACTATTGCTCTATAGTATAGTTTGAAGTCTGGTATCGCTATACCACCTGATTCACACTTCCTGCTTAGCATTGTTTTTGCTATTCTGGGACTTTTATTATTCCATATGAATTTCATGATTCTTTTATCTATTTCTACAAGAAATTCCATTGGGATTTTGATTGGAATTGCATTGAACTTATAGAGAACTTTCGGTAATATTGCCATTTTGATGATGTTAGTTCTACCTATTCATGAGCAGGGTATATTTTTCCATCTTCTAAGGTCTTCTTCTATATCTTTCTTTAGGGTTCTGTAATTTTCATTATATAAATCTTTCACCTCTCTTGTTAGGTTGATTCCCAAGTATTTTATTTTTAGGGGAGATATTGTGAATGGAGTAGTTGTCCTCATTTCCGTTTCAGAGGTTTTGTCGCTGATATACAGGAACGCCTTTGATTTATGCGTGTTGATCTTATATCCTGCCACTTTGCTGAATTCATTTATTAGCTCTAGTAGCTTCTTTGTAGACCCTTTGGGGTCTGCTAGGTATAGAATCATATCATCTGCAAATAGTGATAATTTAAGTTCTTCTTTTCTTATTTTTATGCCTTTAATTTCTTTCGTCTGTCTAATTGCTCTGGCCAGTGTTTCAAGGACTATGTTGAACAGAAGTGGTGAGAGAGGGCATCCCAGTCTTGTACCAGATCTTAGAGGGAATGCCTTCAATTTTTCTCCATTCAGAATGATGCTGGCCTGTGGCTTATCATAGATTGCTTTTACAATGTTGAGGTATGTTCCGGTTATCCCTAATTTTTCTAGAGTTTTGAACATAAAGGGATGCTGAACTTTGTCGAATGCTTTTTCTGCATCTATCGAGATGATCATATGGTTCTTATTTTAAAGTCTATTGATGTGGTGAATAACATTTATTGATTTCCGTATATTGAACCAGCCTTGCATCCCAGGGATGAATCCTACTTGATCATGATGTATAATTTTTTTGATATGTATTTGAATCCGATTCGCCAGAATTTTATTGAGGATTTTTGTGTCAAGGTTCATTAGAGATATTGGTCTGTAGTTTTCTTTCTTTGAAGTGTCTTTGTCTGATTTCGAAATCAGGGTGATGTTGGCCTCGTAGAATGAATTTGGAAGTTCTCCCTCTTTTTCTATTTCCTGAAATAGCTTGAAAAGTATTGGTGTTAGTTCCTCTTTAAAGGTTTTGTAAAACTCTGCTGTATACCCATCCGGTCCTGGGCTTTTCTTAGTTGGTAATCTTTTGATGGTTTCTTCTATTTCCTCTATTGTTATTGGTCTGTTTAGGTTGTCTATATCCTCCTGACTCAATCTGGGCACGTCATAAGACTTAAGAAATTTATCTATGCCTTCACTATCTTCTATTTTATTGGAGTATAAGGATTCAAAATAATTTCTGATTATCTTCTGTATTTCTGAAGTGTCTGTTGTGATATTACCTTTTTCATCCCATATGTTAGTAATTTGAGTTCTCTCTCTTCTTCTCTTCGTTAGCATGGCTAAGGGTCTGTCAATTTTATTTATTTTTTCAAAGAACCAACTTTTAGTCTTGTCAATTTTTTCAATTGTTCCTTTTGTTTCAATTTCATTTATTTCAGCTCTGATTTTAATTATTTCTTGCCTTCTACTTCTTTTGCTGTTATTTTGCTCTTTTTTCTAGGATTTTGAGATGAAGTATGAGATCATTTATTTGTTGGTTTTTTCTTTTTTTGAGGAATGAACTCCAAGCAATGAATTTTCCTCTTAGAACTGCTTTCAATGTGTCCCATACATTCCGATATGTTGTGTCTGTGTTTTCATTTAACTCTAGGAATTTTTTTAATTTCCTCCTTGATGTCTTCTAAAACCCATTGATCATTCAGCAACCTATTGTTCATTCTCCATGTGATGCTTGATTTTTCCTTCCTTCTTTTATCTTTGATTTTCAGTTTTATTCCATTATGATCAGATAAGATGCATGGTATTATTTCTACCCCTTTATATTGTCTAAGAGTTGCCCTGTGACATAATATATGGTCTATTTTTGAGAAGGTTCCATGTGCTGCTGAGAAAAAAGTGTAACTACTTGATTTTGGGTGGTATAGTCTATATATGTCAATTAAGTCTAGGTTGTTAATTGTGTTATTGAGTTCTATAGTTTCTTTATTTAACTTTTGTTTGTAAGATCTGTCTAGTGGTGAGAGAGGTGTGTTGAAGTCTCCCATGATTATTGTATGGTGGTCTATTAGACTCTTGAACTTGAGGAGAGTTTGCTTGATGAACACAGCTGCACCATTATTTGGGGCATATATATTTATGATTGTTATGTCTTGTTGGTGTATGGTTCCCTTGAGCAGTATGAAGTGTCCTCCTTTATCTCTTTTAATTAACTTTAGCTTGAAATCTATTTTATTAGATATGAGTATGGACACTCCTGCTTGTTTCCGCATTCCATATGAGTGGTATGATTTTTCCCAACCTTTCACCTTCAGTGTATAAATATATTTTTCTATCAGATGCGTCTCCTGTAGGCAGCATATTGTTGGGTCTTCTTTTGTGATCCATTCTACTAGCCTGTGTCTCTTAATTGGTGAATTTAAGCCATTAACATTTAGGGTTATTATTGAGATATGATTTGTTAGTCTCGCCATATTTGTTTATTGATGTTTCTAAACCTGATTTGTTATCCTCTTTGACTATTTTCCCCCCTTTACTGTCCTATCTCCCATTGTTGGTTTTCAATGTTATTTTCCACTTCCTCTTCCTGTAATGTTTTGCCAAGGATTATTTGAAGAGATGGTTTTCTAGCTGCGAATTCTTTTAACTTTTGTTAATCATGGAAAGGTTTTAATTTCATCTTCTATCCTGAAGCTTAATTTCGCCGGATACACGATTCTTGGTTGGAACCCATTTTCTTTCAGTGTTTGAAATATGTTATTCCAGGATCTTCTAGCTTTCAGGGTCTGTGTTGAGAGATCAGCTGTTATCCTGATTGGTTTGCCCCTAAATGTAATCTGCTTTCTTTCTCTTGCAGCTTTTAAAATTCTCTCCTTATTCTGTATGTTGGACATCTTCATTATAATGTGTCTAGGTGTGGATCTCTTATGATTTTGCACATTCGGCGTCCTGTAGGCTTTTAGGATTTGTGATTCTGTCTCATTCTTCAAGTCTGGGAAGTTTTCTTGTATAATCTCACTGAATAGTCTGTTTATTCCTTTAGTTTGGAGCTCTGTGCCTTCCTGTATCCCAATGATTTTTAAATTTGGTCTTTTGATATTGTCCCATAATTCTTGGATGTTCTGCTCATGGTTTCTTAGCAGACTTGCTGAGCTGTCTATGTTCTTTTCCAGTTGAAATACTTTGTCTTCATTGTCTGATATTCTCTCTTCTAAGTGATCTAATCTGCTGGTAGTATTCTCAATTGAGTTTTTAAGTTGGTTTAATGATTCCTGCATTTCTAGGATTTCAATTTGTTTGTTTTTTATTACCTCTATCTCCCTGTGAAATTGATCTTTTACTTCCTGGATTTGTTTGTCAATGTGATCTTTCATTGTCTGATTTTGCTGTCTCATGTCTTCCTTGAGACTCCAGATCATCTGACGCATATATATCCTGAACTCTTTATCTGACATTCCATCTGTTGCAGCTATTACCTCTTCGAAAGTTGAGTTCACCTGCATTGCTTGTGGTCCTTTCTTTCCTTGTCTTTTCATGTTGCTCACGTTTCTTTCTGCTTGGTGAAACTGTTGTGATTATGAGTTTTTCCCCCTAATTATTTATATTGCTCTTGTATAGTTGAAAAATCTCCCTTGCAGGGCGGGTAGTGGCTGTGCTCCTTCTCTAGTTGGGGTGATCTCAATACCGCGCTGGCATTCTGCTAGGCCTGCTCTACCGGTTGTTCACAGGTCTGCCCACCCTGTGGGAGCGGGTGCCGGCTCTGCTCTGCCCCCCCTCCAATTGTGGCGATATGACTATCACCCCCTCGGGTCGTTGGGCCTGATCCGGATGCGGGCGGCTGCTCTGCTCTGCCCCCCTACTCCAAATGGAGTGGCGTATCTACCATGCTGGCAGGTCTCTAGGCCTGTTCCGTTGGTGGGTCTCAGGTCTGCCTGACTCTGGCAGTAAGGGGATTTGGGTGTCGAGAGTCCTTTGGTCCTTGCGGTCACGCCCACAGAGAGATTTTGAAGTTTCCCGGTTGTTCACCAGGTGTGTGGGGCTATTAGCAGAGCCCGGAGGGCATGGCAATGTACGGGGCCATGCGGGGATCCTTCTAGCTGAGTCGGGCCACCGGGAGCCACGTGAAGAGTGGGGTAGCTGTGTCTGCGTGGTTAAGATCTGAGCGGGTGTTTTGGCTCTTTGCCGAGTGAGAGCAGGGCCTCCCAGGAGAGCCGATATGGCACAGGTGTCTGCCGGTTTGGGCTGCCACTCCGCTCCGGGCCGCCGCCGCTTTCAGAAGCTGCTGGTGGTTGCGAGATTGGACCTCTGCGCACACTGGAGGGGCCACCTGTAGAGCCAGGAAGCTGCGACCGCGTTGTTAGGGACCGGATGGGTGATGCGGCTGCTCCCAGAGCGAGCACTAGGCCTCCCAGGGGAGCCTGGATGGTGGAGGCCTAATTCCGGTTCGGGCGGGGCGGGCCAATTCGCTCCGGGTGTCCGCCGCTTGCAAAAACGGCTGCTGTTTACAGAAGATGATTTCCGCACCCGCCGCGGGGCCACCTGTCTAGCCGGGTAGCTGTGGCCGCGTAGTTAGGGTCCGGGTGGGTGGTGCAGCTGCTCCCAGAGCGAGCACTAGGCCTCCAAGGGGGAGCCTGGATGGCGGAGGCCGAATTCCGGTTCGGGCGGGGCGGGCCACGCCGCTCCAGGTGTCCGCCTCTTGCAAAAACGGCTGCTGTTTACAGAAGATGATTTCTGCACCCGCCACGGGGCCACCTGTCTATACGGGTAGCTGTGGCCGCGTGGTTAGGAACCGGGTGGGTGATGATTCTGCTCCCAGAGCGAGCACTAGGCCTCCCAGGGGGAGCCCGGATGGCGGAGGCCGAATTCCGATTCGGGCGGGGCGGGCCAAGCCGCTCCGGGTGTCCGCCGCTTGCAAAAATGGCTGCTGTTTACAGAAGATGATTTCTGCACCAGCCGCGGGACCACCTGTCTATTCGGGTAGCTGTGGCCGCGTGGTTAGGAACCGGGTGGGTGATGAGACTGCTCCCAGAGCGAGCACTAGGCCTCCCAGGGGGAGTCCGAATGGCGGAGGCAGAATTCCGGTTCGGGCGGGGCGGGCCAAGCCGATCTGGGTGACCGCCGCTTGCAAAAAACGGCTGCTGTTTTCGGAAGATGATTTCTGCACCCGCCGCGGGGCCACCTGTCTATTCGGGTAGCTGTGGCCGCGTGGTTAGGAACCGGGTGGGTGATGCGGCTCCTGCCAGAGCGAGAGCTAAACCTCCCGGGGGAGCCGCTTGCGGGAGCAGCTGATGTCTGTGGGACTAGATTTCTGTGCTCGCGTGGCCGTCCAAAATCCACTTCTCTGGGACAAACTGTCACTTCCAATAAACCTACCAGTTCACGGCAGCTCTCTTCTTCAGGGAATTATGCTAGAAGTTCCTCCATAGGTAGGCTGCCGCTGTTCCGATGGGTCTTTCTTATCCGGTTAAAGTGGAGACGTTAGAATCGCTGCTTCCTCGCCTGCCGCCATGTTGGGTCCCCAATAACAGTCTTTCTGCAGCCCAGACTCCGATCCCTGCTTTTTGTGTCAGTCCTTCCGCACCCCAGTCTCCAAACTCTGCTCTCTATAACAGTCCTTCTGCACCTCAGTCTCCAACCTCTGCTCTCTGCAACAGTCCTTCTGCACCACAGACTCCAAAATCTGCTATCTGCAACAGTCCTTCTGCACCCCAGTCTCCAACCTCTGCTCTCTGTAACAATCCTTCTGCACCTCAGTCTCCAAACTCTGTACTCCTCAACGTTACTTCTGCACCTCAGTATCCAACATCTACTCTCTGTAACAGTCTTTCTGCACCTCATTCTTCAACCTCTGTAGGATCCTTCTCCAACCCAGTCTCCAAACTCTGCTCTCTGTAACTGTTCTTCTGCACACCAGTCTCCAACCTCTGCTCTCTGCACCGATCCTACTTCATCCCAGTCTCCAAACTCTTCTCTCTGCAACAGTCCTTCTGCACACCAGTCTCCAACATCTTTTCTCTGCAAGAGTCCTTCTGCAACTCAGTCTGAAAACTCTGCTCTGTGCAACGATCCTTCTGCACCTCAGTCTCCTACATCAGGTCTCTGTAAGACCCTACTACACCACAGTCTCCAAACTCTGCTCTCTGTAACAGTCCTTCTGCAGAATAGTTTCCAACCTCTGCTCTCTGTAACAGGAATTTTGCAACCCAGTCTCAAAACTCTGCTCTCTGTAACAGGCCTTCAAAACCCCAGTCTCCAACCTCTTCTCTCTGCAATGATTGTTCTCCACCCCAGTCTCCAACCTCTGCTCTCGGCAACAGTCCTTCTGCACCATAGTCATCAATCTCTGCTCTCTTTAAGATCTTTATGCACTCCAGTATTCAACCTCTGCTCTCTGTAACAATCCTTCTGCGCCCCAGTCTTCAACATCTGCTCTCTGCAACAGTTCTTCTGCAATTCAGTCTGAAAATTCTGCTCTCTGCAAAGACCCTTCTGCACCCCAGTCTCCTACCTCTGCTCTCTGTAACAGTCCTGCTGCACCTCAGTCTCACAAGTCTGCTCTCTCTAAGATCCTTCTGCAACTTAGTCTTTTAACTCTGCACTCTGTAACAGTCCTGCTGCACAACAGTCTCCAAACTCTGCTCTCTTTAACAAAACTTCTGCAACCCAGTCTCCAAACTCGGCTCTCTGTAACAGATCTTCTGCACCCCAGTCTCCAACTTCTTTTCTCTGTAATGATTCTTCTCCACCCCAGTCTCAAACATCTGCTCTCTGCCACAGTACTTTTGCACCCCAGTCTTCAAACTCTGCTCTCTGTAAAATCCATTTGAACCCCAGTCTCCAACCTCTGCTCTCTGTAACAGTCCTTCTGCACATCAGTCTCCAATATCTGCTCTCTGAAACAGTCCTTCTGCAACTCAGTCTGACAACTCTGCTCTCTGAAATGATCCTTTTGCACCTCAGCCTCCTACCTCTGCTCTCTGTAAGACCCTTCTGCAACCCAGTCTCCAAACTCAGCTCTATGTAACAGTCCTTCTGCACAACAGTTTCCAAACTCAGCTTTCTGTAACAGGAATTCTGCAACTCAGTCTTGAAGCTATGCTCTTTGTAACAGTCTTTCTGCACCCCAGATACCAACCTCTACTCTCGGCAACAGACCTTCTGCACCCCAGTCTCAAAACTCTGCTCTCTGTAACAATTCCTCTGCACCCCAGTCTTCTAATACTGCTCTCTTTAATATTCCTTCTGCACCTCAATCTCCAACCTCTGCTCTCTGCAAAGGTCCTTCTGCACACCTGTCTCCAACCTCTGCTCTGGGCAAGAGTCCTTCTGCACCCCAGTCTCCAAACTCTTCTCTCGGCAACAATTCTTCTCCATCCCAGTTTTCAACCTCTGCTGTCTGCAACAATCCTTCTGCAACTCAGTCTCTAAACTCTGCTCTCTTTAACAGCCCTTCTTCAACCTAGTCTCAAATATCTGCTCTCTGTAAGAGTCCTTCTGCACCCCAGTCTCCACCCTTTGCTTTCTGTATCAGTTCTTATGCACCCGAGTCTCCAACCTCTGCTCTCTACAACAGTCTTCCTGCACCCTAGTTAGCAACATCTGATCTCTGCAAGAATCATTCGGCACGCCAGACTCCAACCACTGCTCTCTGTAAAAGACATTCTGTACTGCAGTCCAACCTCTGCTCTCTGTAACCTTCTTTCTCCACCACAAACTCCAATCTCTGCTTTCTGTATCAGTCCTTCTGGACGACAGTCTCCAAACTCTGCTCTCTGTAAGAGTCCTACTGCACATCAGTCTCCAACCTCTTCTCCCTGTAAGATCCTACTGCACTCCAGTATCCAAACTCTGCTTTCTGTATCATGCCTTCTCTACCCCAGTCTCCAAACTATGCTTTCTGCAATGGTCGAGCTGCACCCCAGTCTCAAACCTCTGTCCTCTGCAACAATTTTTCCGCTCCCCAGTCTCCAAACTCTGCTCTCTGTAACAGTCCTTCTGGACTGAGTCTCAAAACTGTGCTCTCTGTAAGATTCTTCTGAAAACCAGTCTCCAACCTCCGCTTTCTGTAACAGTACTTCTGAACCCAGACTCCAAACTCTGCTTTCTCTAACAGTCCTTCTGCTCCCAACTCTCCAACCTCTACTCTGTAACAGTCCTTCGGCACCCCCAGTCTCCACCCTCTGCTCTCTGTAACAATCTTTCTGCACCTAAGTCTCCAAAGTCTGCTCTCTGCAACAATTTTTCTTCACCCCAGTCTCCAAACTTTTTTCACTGGAAGATTCTTTTGCACCCCAGTTTCCAAACTCTTCTCTCGGTAACATTCCTTCTGCACCACAGTCTCTAACGTCTAATCTCTGCAATGGTCTCTATGCATCCCAGTCTCCAACCTTGTTCTCTACAACAGTTCTTCTGTACCGCAGTCTTCAACCTCTGTTCTCTGAAAGGTTCCTTCTGCACCCCATTCTCCAAACTTTGCTCTCTGTAACACTAATTCTGCACCTCACTCTTCAACCTCTGCACTCTGCAACAGTCCTTCAGCAACCCAGTCTCCAAAATCTGGTTTCTGCAACAGTCCTTTTCCACACCAGTCTCCAAATTCTGCTCTCTTTTACCTTACTTCTGTACTTCAGTCTTTAACCTCTGCTCTCTGTAACGGTCTATTGTGGTGAGCCGTTCCTGCGGACTGTGGTCGCCATTACATGATGGCGCTGGCTCCGTTGTGGTCTGTGAAGGACAACTCCATATCAAATAGAGTTGGCGTGTTCCCAGCTCCTTATCAGAGAAAGTTGGCGTGTCATTTTCTAGCACCCTGTGAGAAGGGTACACGTGGCAGCTTTGCATTGGGGTTCGCGGTGCTTTATTAAGGCTGGGAGGGGCATCCGAGGTAAGAGTAGAAGAATTATTAGAAGAATATCAAGGGCCTGAATTAACTGCTGAAAGAAGATTCCTGAGTCGCGTCTTCCTTGCGAGCAAGGGGGGTCGCGACAAGTGGTGCCGAGACCCGGGAGAAAACAAACAAAGAAACACCCAGGAACCAGAACTTTCAGCAGTCAGGGAGGTGCACCGGTAAGTCCCAGGTAACGTGGGACCTGCGGTTAAAAAGCGGGAAGCTCCTCTGTAAAGAGAGGGTGCTACATCTTATAGCAATTGCACTCTAAATTTTTGTTCTCTTTCTGTGTATGTTCGTTTTGTTTTGTGTACTTTCACTTTCGATTTCTGTGTTTTCTTGTGTTGCGTCATGGGTGCCGTGACTTCAAGTCCACTTCTTCTGGCCCTAGATGGCCTTTTACGTTCCAAGGGACTGGAGGTGAAACGCAGTACCTTAGAGAAATTTTTACAGAGGGTAGATACAGCTGCACCGTGGTTTGCATTTTCAGGCAGCCTCACTACACCCAGCTGGGATAAATTAGGCAAAGACTTTGACTTTGCTCGTGAGCAGGGCATGCTAGAGGGCGGGGTGATACCGCTCTGCATGATGGTCCGTAGTTGTCTTACGGATGGCAGATGCCAAGAAGCGCTTGTTAAAGGGCAGGAGGTTTTAGAACAATTGCATGAAGAAAAATCAGAAACAACAGAGAGTGAAGTGTCTCAGGAAGAGGGGAGTGTGCGGGGCGTAGAGAACGGGAGGAGACTGTATCCAGATCTCAGTGTGCTGCGCATGCCCCCATGCGAAAGTGGGACAGAGGCAGAAGATAATGAAGAGGAGGAGCTGGAGACGCTGTCTCGGCAGCTAGGGAGTTTAGGTACAGGGAACAGAGATAAGCAAGGGCTCAAGAACGGACAGCCTCCCGATCTGCCTCCG
Source organism: Ictidomys tridecemlineatus (assembly GCF_052094955.1). Classification (NCBI taxonomy): domain Eukaryota; kingdom Metazoa; phylum Chordata; class Mammalia; order Rodentia; family Sciuridae; genus Ictidomys; species Ictidomys tridecemlineatus. The sequence continues at coordinate 176,193 of NW_027522656.1, forward strand.
TATGGCGGGGGTGTTTCAGGCTGCCGCTGCTTTCCTCTGTTCCTCAGGGCTGGCATATCATTGCTATTGACATTAAAGACTGTTTCTTTTCTATTCTTTTGCGTCCTAAAGACTCACAGCGTTTTGCCTTCACCCTTCCCTCGTGTAATCACGAGGAACCAGATCAAAGGTTTGAGTGGGTTGTTTTACCACAGGGAATGTCTAACAGTCCTACGATTTGCCAGATGTATGTAGGGAAGGCACTCGCACCTCTCAGGCAACAATATCCTTCCATCAAGATTATTCATTATATGGATGATGTATAATTGGCAGCCAAATTAAAGCAGTCAGTTAATGAGGCCTATAAAGACTTGGTGAAGTTGTTATCTCAGTATGGATTACATATTGCACCTGAGAAGGTTCAAACAGGGGATTCTATTCAGTATTTGGGAGCGACGATTAAATATGACATGTTAAAACCACAAAAAGTTACTATAAGAACTCAAGATCTCCAAACTTTAAATGATTTTCAAAAACTGTTGGGAGATATTAATTGGATAAGAGGTTATTTACTTATTCCTAATATCGTGCTCCAGCCTTTGTATGCTATTCTTAAGGGTGATCCAGATCTTACTTCCCCTCGTACCCTCACTAAAGAGGCCAGAGCGGCCCTTATAAAAGTAGAAGACGCTATACAACATGCTACTCTATGCAGGCTCCAGAGTGATAAACCTTTCCAGTTATGTGTGCTTGCCACTATGCGGCAGCCTACTGGAGTACTGTGGCAAGATGGGCCTTTACTATGGATCCACCCACATGTATCCCCAGGAAAATCTTTAGAATACTATCCTGATGCTGTTGCAGCGTTAACACTTAGGGGGATTCAACAGAGCATTGAATTTTTTGGACAAGCACCTTCTTCTCTTATCATACCCTATTCTAAAGTTCAACTTAATGTTTTGTGTGCTACCCTGGACAACTGGGCCATTCTATGTTGCTCGTGTCAAGGGGATATTGATAATCATTACCCTTCTCATCCATTACTCCATTTTGTTAAAGAGCATCCTATCATTTTCATTAAAGTAACTTCACCCACTCCAATTCCGGGGGCTGTTAATATTTTTACTGATGGCTCTAAGTCTGGAATGGGAGCTTATGTGATTAATGACTCTCCCCCTGTCCAGCATCAATTTGCTCCTGGAAATCCACAATGGGTAGAACTACAAATTGTCATTGAAGTTTTTAAACAGTGTTCTTTTCCTTTCAATCTCATTTCGGACTCCATCTATGTGGTGCAGGCGCCCAAAATTCTGGAGGCTGTAGGAGCTATTAGTGACACCCATACTGTGTCTGCTTACTTTAATCAGCTTCAACAGCTTATCCGTAGCCGTACTGCCCCTTTCTATCCAATGCACATTCGGTCTCACACCTCTCTTCCTGGCCCGTTATCACAGGGTAATGCCTGTGCTGACTCGGCAACTAGAAGCCAGTTGGTATGCTTGGCCTCCTCCATAGAAGAAGCTAAATTGTTTCATCACAACTTTCATGTCAATGCTATGACGCTGCGCAGACGTTTTTCCATCTCAAGAGCGGATGCTCGTCAGATAGTATTACAATGTCCCCATTGTGTCACATTTCTTCATCCTCCTACTTATGGTGTAAACCCACGAGGATTGAAGCCATTGGTCGTCTGGCAAATGGACGTAACTCACGTGCCTGACTTTGGTAACCTCAAATATGTACATGTTTCTATTGACGCATACTCTGGAATTATTCATGCTTCTGCTTTATCGGGAGAAAAGGCACGTAATGTTATTACTCATTGCTTAGAGGCATGGGCAGCATGGGGTGCACCTGCATCCCTTTAGACTGATAATGGACCTGCTTATACGGGCAGACAGTTTACATCTTTTTGTTCTACTATGGGAGTACAACTTGCTCATGGGTTGCCTTACAATCCTCAAGGGCAAGGCATTGTTGAACGTGCCCACCGCACCTTAAAAGAAACCTTAGAAAAACAAAAAGGGGGAATAGGAGTTGACCACACTCCTAAAGAATGCCTGTCCTTAGCTTTTTTTACCATTAATTTTTTGAATTTGGATATTCATGGCCGCTCTGCGGCCGATAGACATGTGTCCCCTCAGCCCTCTGTGACTGGCTATGTTAAGTGGAAGGATGTTCTTACGGGCCAATGGAACGGCCCTGACCCCGTGCTGACATGGGCACGAGGATCTGTATGTGTTTTTCCCCAGGATCGCACGGAGCCGCTGTGGATCCCTGAATGCCTGACAAGAAGAGTCTCGAGATCTACTAACCAGCAGCAGGAGGTGCCACAACAGTCCCATGATGAGGAGCTTCATTCTGATGAGTGCTCTGGCTCTGATGCTGGTGCCAACGGTACAGATGGCACCAATGCAGTGGTGGGCAGTGGCACGGGCATGGCCAATGCCAATGCCAGTTCATAGTAATTCTAGCATCCTCCCCACTCTTTTTTCTACCTCATGTGAGATGTCTGCTCCTTGTACCTCTCCTAGAGGGGACATGGAAAATATTTTTAATCAGTCTCAAGTTAATCTCACAGGAGTTTTTTGTTTCAGTCTTGGGAACATTAATTGTATTAGCCTTAAGACCAAAAATTTGACTAACTGGGAGGACCCATTGCGGTCCAGTCGAGTCTCAGGGATTATTCTCAGTGCTGTATTGAGCCAAGTAGTTTCAGGGAAGCAGTCAGGCTCAGGGACCCCCGCAACTAGCTCTGTTTTAAACATAACTACTTTAGCTATTATCTCCGAGGTATTAAATCCAATGCCTCCTTCTTCTAATAGTACTTGTAATGCCACTCATTTCAAGGAGTCTCCTTACTGTACCCCTAATTTTGGTTTTCCCCCAACATTTACGCCTTGTCAGGATCATTCTTGGGAGAAACATCAAGTTGCTAAAGGTTTCTCCTTTCCCCCCCTCTAAAGAGATATGTTTATAACTTTAACAACAATGCCAACTCCTCTACAGGAACAGGTTGGTCCTGGTTTCAATGGCTCATTTCCAATGAGAAGGGGGCTTCAGCCAATATTTCCGCATTGGCTCAATTACTAGGAGCCAAAAGTTGGCTGGCCAATGTTTCTGGCACTACTAAGGAGAGTGAACGAGGTAATAGGCTTACATCTGTTTCGTTCAACTCTCTGTTACATTATGCCACATTGCCTCCTGCAATGGTCTGTATCCAATCCCCGTTCCTGTTCCTTTTAGCTAATCACACCTCATCAGGGATGCTGGATTGTTCTATTATTACCTGTTTCTTATCTGAGAGTTGGAATGGTTCTTGGACTGTAGCAGTAATTATGAAAATTCCAACTTTTGTCCCAATCCCAGTCACTGCGGATCCAGATAAATTTCCTATTGTAGAGCTACTTAGAGTCTGCAGAGATTTTGGAATCACAGCAGCTATAGTGACAGCCGTGGCGGCATCTGCTGCTGCAGCAGTTACGGCCGGAGTAGCCATGGCCAGTCAAGTACAAACTGCTGCCACCATTAATCAAGTTGTTCAACAAACGTCCACTATACTTGAATCGCAAAATGCGATTAATCAACATATTTTGTCAGGGATTTTAGCTACCAACCAGAAAATAGATTTTCTTCAAGCTCAGGTAGAGGAATTGGCTGACCTAGTACTTTTGGGCTGCATTGACCAACGTGCACATTTATGTATAACCTCTATCAGATTTAATGATTCCAGGAATGCTTCCCACATCATTGGTGGATATCTGGCCGGAAATTGGTCCATGGAAGCAGATACATGATCCAGTCTCAACTAACCCAGATAGCTGTCTTGAATAGTACCCGTGTCGATCCTGTGACTCTGGGTCAATTCACCAATTGGATATCTTCTGCTTTTTCCTTTTTTAAGGAGTGGGTGGGAGTAGGCATTTTTGGTGCACTGTGTTGTTTTGGTATGTTCCTCTGTTTGTGGTTTCTCTGTCGCCTTAAGGCTCGTAGTGTTCAAGATAAGGCTATGATCATACAAGCTCTTGCTGCTTTAGAAACTGGCAACTTGCCACAGGTCTGGCTTGCGCATCTTAAGCACTAAACTTTTGACATGGTCATTGCACCCCAAGTTATTATAACATTGCACTGGGATTGACATGTCTTTCCTCGTTATTCTCTTAGTGTCAGAAAGCCCTTGCACTCTGCCGGTCTTGCTACCATTGCACGCAGATGGGTTTCTACACTAGTGCCTTTGACATGGTCGTTGCACCCCAAGTTATTATAACATTGCACTGGGTACGACATGTCCTTCTTTTGTCTTTCTCTTAGTGCTGGAAAGCCCTTGCACTCTGCAGGTCTTGTTGCCATTGCACGCAGAAGGGTTTCCACACTGGTCTTTATCTATCACTTTAAAGTCCGTGCCTTTCTTTCAGGGTGCTGCCAACTTGTTTGTAGTTGTACTTCTGCATGGCCACAGTTCAACCTCAGCTATTCCCTCTTACTCACCATCGTCACGATACAGGGTGCGAGGCAAGGCACTGCACTTGAGTGATCCATTGAGAAGAGGGACCTCAAGGGGAGCATGTCCTATTGCATGCGGGTTTGACGTGTCTCCGCCCCGCCCCACGAAAAAAGGCGTCGGCTGATATGGTGTCAGATCTGGGGAAGGCGCCCCTGGGGCTGGCCCATACTATACAGCCACTTTTGCACAGTGGGATAGGACCTCTACTCTCGCCTGTATTGTCTTAGTGAAACAAAAAGGGGGAGCTGTGGTGAGCCGTTCCTGCGGACTGTGGTCGCCATTACATGATGGCGCTGGCTCCGTTGTGGTCTGTGAAGGACAACTCCATATCAAATAGAGTTGGCGTGTTCCCAGCTCCTTATCAGAGAAAGTTGGCGTGTCATTTTCTAGCACCCTGTGAGAAGGGTACACGTGGCAGCTTTGCATTGGGGTTCGCGGTGCTTTATTAAGGCTGGGAGGGGCATCCGAGGTAAGAGTAGAAGAATTATTAGAAGAATATCAAGGGCCTGAATAAACTGCTGAAAGAAGATTCCTGAGTCGCATCTTCCTTGCGGGCAAGGGGGGTCGCGACAGTCTATCTGCACCCCAGTATCCAAACACTGCTTTCTGTATCAGTCCTTCTGCACCACGGTATCTAAACTTTGCTCTCTGTAACAGTCCTTCTGCACCTCAGACTCCAACCTCTCCTCTCTGCAACAGTCCTACTGTGCCCCAATCTTCAACCTCTGCTCTCTGCATCAGTGCTTCTGCACCTCAGTGTCCAAACTCTGTTCTCCACAACAGTTATTCTGCACCCCAGTCTCCAAACTTTGCTCCCTGTAACAGTTCTTCTGTACCACAGTATCCAACCTCTGTTCTCTGTAAGGGTCCTTCTGCACCTCGGTCTGCAAACTCTGCTCTCTGCACAGCCCTCCTTCAGTCCAGTCTTCAACCTCTGCTCACTGCAACAGTCTTTCTGCAGCCAAATCTACGAAATATGCTCTCTGCAATATTCCTTTACTACCACAATCTCCATCCTCTGCTCTCTGAAACCGTCCTTCTGTACTGCTGTCTCCTACCTCTTATCTCTGTAACGGTCCTTCTGCACCCCAGTCTCCAAATTCTGATTTCTGTATCAGTCCTTCTGCACCCCAGTCTCTAAACTATGCTCTCTGTAACCCTCCTTCTGCACCTCAGACTCCAACCTCTGCTCTCTGCAACAGTCCTACTGCTGCCCAATCTCCAAACTCTGCTCTCTGCAACAGTCCTTCTGCACCTCAGTGTTAAAACTCTCCTCTTTGTATATTACTTCTGAAATCCAGTCTCCAACCTCTTCTATATGCAATGGTCTTTCTGCACCCCAGTCTCCAACCTCTGTTCTCTACAACAGTTATTCTGTACCCCAGTCTCCAAACTCTGCTCTGTGTAACAGTCCTTCTGCACCCCAGTCTCCAACATCTGCTCTCTGTAAGTATCGTTCTCCACCATATTCTCTAAACTCTGCTCTCATCAACGATCATTCCACACCTCGGTCTCTAACCTCTGCTCTCTGGAACGATCCTTCTGCACCCCAGTCTTCAACCACTGGTCTCTGTAACAGTCCTTATGCAGCTCAGTCTCCAAACTATGCTCTTTGTAAGATACTTCTGCACACCAGTCTACAACATCTGCTATCTGCAATGATCCTTTAGAACCCCAGTCTCCAAACTCTACTCCCTGTAACAGTCCTTCTGTACCCCAGTCTCCAAACTCTGCTCTCTGTAACGGTCCTTCTACACCCCAGTCTCCAATCTCTACTTTCTGTATTAGTCTTTCTGCACCGTAGTCTCCAAACTCTGCTCTCTGTAACAGTTCTTCTGCACCTCAGTCTCCAAACTCTGCACTCTGCAACAGTCCGCTGCACCCCAGCCTCCACCTTCTGCTCTCGGTAACAGTTCTTCTGCACCCCAATCTTTAAACTCTGCTCCCTGTAACACTCCTTCTGCACTCCAGTCTCCACCCAGTGATCTCTGTAACAATTCGTCTGAACATCAGTCTCCAACCTCTGCTCTCTACAACGTTCCTTCTGCTCCTCAGTCTTCAAACTCTACTCTCTGTAAAAGTTTTTTTGAACCTCAGTCTCCAAACGCTGCTCTCTGTAAGATCCTTCGGCAACCAATTCTCCAAACTCTGCTCTCTTTAACAGTCCTTCTGCACCCAAATCTCCAAACTCTTCTCTCTGTAACAGGCCTTCTGCACCCCAGTCTTATTAATTTGCTCTCTTTAATAGGCCTTCTGCACCCAAGTCTCCAGCCTCTGCTCTCTTCAGCGATCCTTCTGCACCCCAGGATCCAACATTTGCTCTCTGCAACAGTACTTCTGCACCTCAGTCTGAAAACGCTGCTCTCTGCAACAATCCTTCTGCACCCCAGTCTTAAACCTCTGCTCTTGTAACACTTTTTCTGCAACTCTGTCTCCAAAATGCTCTCTTTAAGATCTTTCTGCAACCCAGTCTCGAAACTGTGCTATCTGTAACAGTCCTTCTGCACCCCAGTCTCTAACTTCTGCTCTGTGCAAGTCCTTCTGCACCCAAGTCTCCAACCTCTACTCTCTGAAAGATCCTTCTGCACCACAGTCTCCAACCTCTTCTTCCTGTATCAGTCCTTCTGCACCCAGGTCTCCAAACTCTGCTCTCTGCAATATTTTTTCTGCACCCGAGTCCCAAACCTGTGCTCTCTGTAATAGTTCCTCTGCACCCCAGATTTCAACATCTACTCTCTGCAATGATCCTTCTACTACCCAGTCTCTAAACTCTGACCTCTGTAAAAGACCTTTGGTAACACAGTCTCCAACCTCTTCTCTTTGTAATGGTCCATCTGCTCCCCAATTGCCAACCTCTGCTTTCTGTAACAGTCCTTCTTCACCCAAGTCTCTAAACTCTTCTCTCTGCAACGATTCTTCTGCACCTCAGTTTCCTACCTCTGCTTTCTGGAAAAGTCCTTCTGCACCTCGGTCTCCATTTTTTACTCACTGTAATGGTCCTTCTGAACCCCAATATCCAATCTCTGCTCTCTGTAACAATCCATCTGCACCTCTGTGTCCAACGTCTGCTCTCTGTAACAGTCCTTCTGCACCTAAGACTCCAAACTCTGCTCTCTGTAACAGACCTTCTAAGCCTCAGTCTGAAACCTCTGCTGTCTGCAACAATCCTTCTAAACCCGAGTCTCCAAACTGTGCTATCTGTTACAATCCTTCTGCACCCCAGTCTTCAACATCTGCTCTCTGTAACAGGCCGTCTGCACCCCAGTCTTCAACCTCTTCTCTCTGCAACAGTCCTTCTGCACCCCAGTCTCCAACCTCTGCTCTCTGTAAGATCCTTCTGCAATCCGTTTTCCAAACTTTGCTCTCTGTAACAGTCATTCTGCACCTAAGTCTCCAAACTCATCTCTCTGCAACGGCCCTTCTGCACCCCAGTATCCAAACTCTGTTCTCTGCAGCAGTCATTCTGCACCTCAGGCTACAAACTCTTCTCTCTGTAACAGTCTTTCTGCACCCCCAGTCTCCAAGCTCTACTTTCCGTATCAGTTATTCTGCACCTCAGTCTCCAACCTCTGCTCTCTGCAACAGTCCTTCTGCACCCCAGTCTCCAACCTCTGCTCTCTGCAAAAGTTTTTTCAACACACCAGTATCCAGCATCTGCTCTCTGCAACGATTCTTCTGCATCCCAGTCTCCAATGTCTGCTCTCTGCAACAGTGCTTCTACACCCCAGTCTCAACCTCTGCTCTCTGCTACAGTTCTTCTGCACCCTAGTCTCCAACCTATGCTCTCTGCAACATCTCTTCTGCACCCCAGTCTTTAAACTGTGCTCTCTGTAACTATCCTACTGCACTCCGGTCTCCAACCTCTGCTCTCTGCAACGATACTTCTGCACACCAGTCTCCAACGTCTGTTTTCTGCAACAGTTCTTCTGACCCAGTCTCCCGCCTCGGCTCTCTGTATCATCCTTCTGCACCCCAGTTTCCAAACTCTGCTCTCTGTGACATTCTTTCTGCACCCCAGTCTCCACCCTCTGCTATTTGTAACGGTACTTCTGTACCGCAGTCTCCAGTCTCTTCTCACTGCAACATTTCTTCTGAACTCCAGTCTCCAAACTGTGCTCTTTTTAACTGTCTTTCTGACCCCAGTCTCCAACCTCTGCTCTCTGTAACACTCCTTCTGCACTCCAGTCTCCACCCTGTGATCTCTGTAACAATTCTTCTGAACATCAGTCTCCAACCTCTGCTCTCTACAACGTTCCTTCTCTTTCTCAGTCTTCCAACTCTACTCTCTTTAAAAGTTTTTCTGAACCTCAGTCTCCAAACTCTGCTCTCTGTAAGATCCTTCTGCAACCAATTCTCCAAACTCTGCTCTTTGTAACAGTCCTTCTGCACCCCAATCTCCAAACTCTTCTCTCTGTAACAGGCCTTCTGCACCCCAGTCTTATAACTTTGCTCTCTTTAATAGGCCTTCTGCACCCAAGTCTCCAACCTCTGCTCTCTGCAGTGATCCTTCTGCACCCCAGGATCCAACATCTGCTCTCTGCAACAGTACTTCTGCACCTTAGTCTGAAAATGCTGCTATCTGCAACAATCCTTCTGCACCCCAGTCTTAAACTCTGCTCTTGTAACACTTTTTTGCACCTCTGTCTCCAAAATGCTCTCTGTAAGATCCTTCTGCAACCCAGTCTCAGAACTGTTCTATCTGTAACAGTTCTTCTGCACCCCAGTCTCCAACCTCTACTCTCTGTAAGATCGTTCTGCACCACAGTCTCCAACCTCTTTTTCCTGTATCAGTCCTTCTGCACCAAGGTCTCCAAACTCTGCTCTCTGCAATATTTTTTCTGCACCCGAGTCCCAAACCTGTGCTCTCTGTATCAGTCCTTCTGCACCCCAGATTTCAACATCTGCTCTCTGCAATGATCCTTCTACTACCCAGTCTCTAAACTCTGACCTCTGTAAAAGTCCTTTGGTATCACAGTCTCCAACCTCTTCTCTTTGTAATGGTCCATCTGCTCCCCAATTGCCAACCTCTTCTTTCTGTAACAGTTGTTCTGCACCCCAGTCTCTAAACTCTTCTCTCTGCAACGATCCTTCTGCACCTCAGTCTCCTACCTCTGCTCTCTGTAAAAGTCCTTCTGCACCTCAGTCTCCATTTTTTGCTCTCTGTAATGGTCCTTCTGAATCCCAATATCCAACCTCTGCTTTCTGTAACAATCCATCTGCACCTCTGTGTCCAACGTCTGCTCTCTCTAACAGTCCTTCTGCACCCCAGTCTCCAAACTCTGCTCTCTGTAACAGTCCTTCTGTACCGCAGTCTCCAAAGTCTTCTCTCTATAACGGTACTTCTTCACCCCAATTGCCAACCTCTGCTTTCTAAAACAGTCTTTCTGCATCTCAGACTCCAACCTCTGCTCTCTGTAACAGACCTTCTAAGCCTCAGTCTGAAACCTCTGCTGTCTGCAACAGTCCTTCTAAACCCAAGTCTCCAAACTGTACTATCTGTAACAATCCTTCTGCACCCCAGTCTCCAACATCTGCTCTTTGTAACAGGTCTTCTGCAACTTAGTCTCCAAAGTCTGCTCTCTGTAACAGGTCTTCTGCACCCCAGTATTCAACCTCTTCTCTCTACAACAGTCCTTCTGCACCCCAGTCTTCAACCTCTTCTCTCTGCAACAGTCCTTCTGCACCCCAGTCTCCAACCTCTGCTCTCTGTAAGATCCTTCTGCAATCCGTTTTCCAAACTTTGCTCTCTGTAACAGTCATTCTGCACCTCAGTCTCTAACCTTATCTCTCTGCAACGGCCCTTCTGCACCACAGTATACAAACTCTGTCCTCTGCAGCAGTCATTCTGCACCTCAGGCTACAAACTCTTCTCTCTGTAACAGTCCTTTTGCATCCCAGTCTCCAAGATCTACTTTCCGTATCAGTTATTCTGCACCTCAGTCTCCAACCTCTGCTCTGTGCAACAGTCCTTCTGCACCCCAGTCTCCAACCTCTGCTCTCTACAAAAGTTTTTCTACACACCAGTATCCACCATCTGCTCTCTGCAACGATTCTTCTGCATCCCAGTCTCCAATGTCTGCTCTCTGCAACAGTCCTTCTACACCCCAGTCTCAAACCTCTGCTCTCTGCTACAGTTCTTCTGCACCCTAGTCTCCAACATATGCTCTCTGCAACATCTCTTCTGCACCCCAGTCTTTAAACTGTGCTCTCTGTAACTATCCTTCTGCACTCTGGTCTCCAACCTCTGCTCTCTGCAAGGATACTTCTGCACCCCAGTCTCCAATGTCTGTTTTCTGCAACAGTTCTTCTGACCCAGTCTCCCGCCTTTGCTCTCTGTATCATCCTTCTGCACCCCAGTTTCCAAACTCTGCTCTCTGTGACATTCTTTCTGCACCCCAGTCTCCACCCTCTGCTATTTGTAACGGTACTTCTGTACCGCAGTCTCCAGTCTCTTCTCACTGCAACATTTCTTCTGAACCCCAGTCTCCAAACTATGCTCTTTGTAACTGTCTTTCTGACCCCAGTTTCCAACCTCTGCTCTCTGTAACGATCCGTCTTCAAATCAGTCTCCAACCTCTGCTCTCTGCAACGATTTTTCTGCATCTCAGTTTCCAACCTCTGCTCTCTGTTACAGTACTTCTACACTTCAGTCTCCAACCTCTTTTCTCTGTACCAATCTTTCTTCACCTCAGTCTCCAACCTCTGCTCTCTGTAACAGTCTTTCTGCACCTCAGTCTCCACACTCTGCTCTCTGCAACAGTTCATCTGCACCCCAATCTCCAAACTTTGCTCTCTGTAACAGTTCTTCTGCACCCCAATATCGAACCTCTTCTTTCTGTAACAATCCTTCTGCACCTCAGTCTCTAACGTCTGGTCTCTTTAACAGACCTTCTGCACACTAGTCTCCAACATCTGCTCTCTATACCAGTCCTTCTTCACCAAAGTCTTAAAACTCTGCTCTCCCTAACAGTCCTTCTGTACCGCAGTCTTCAACCTCTTCTCTCTATGACTGTCCTTCTGCACCCCAATTTTCAACCTCTGCTTTCTGTAACAGTCTTTCTGCACCTCAGATTCCAAACTCTGCTCTCTGTAACAGTCCTTGTAAGCCTCAGTCTTAAACCTCTGCTCTCTGCATCGATCCTTCATCACCCCAGTCTCCAAAATGTGCTTTCTGTAACAATCCTTCTGCACCCCGGTCTCCAACCTCTGCTCTCTGTAACAGGTCTTCTGCACCCCAGTCTCCAAACTCTACTCTCTGTAAGAGGCCGTCTGCACCGCAGTCTCCAACCTCTTCTCCTTGCAACGATCCTTCTGCACCTCAGTCTCCAACCTCTGCTCTCTGAAACAGTCCTTCTGCACCTCAGTCTGAAAACTCTGCTCTCTGTAAAAATCTTTCTGCACCCGAGTTTCCAACCTTTGCTCTCTGTAACAGTCCTTCTTAACCTCAGTCTCCGAAATGCTCTCTGTAAGATCCTTCTGCAACCTAGTTTTGAAATTGTGCTATCTGTAACAGTCCTTCTAAACCCCAGTCTGTAAACTCTGCTCTCTGTAACAGGCCTTCTGCACTCCAGTCTCCAACCTCTTTTCTCTGAAACAATCCTTCTTCACCTCAGTCTCCAAACTCGGCTCTCTGCAACAGTTTTTCTGCACCCCAGTCTCCAACGTCTGCTCACTGTAACAGTCCTTCTGCACCTCAGTCACCAAACTCTGCTCTCTGCAACAGTCCTTCTGCACCCCAGTAACCAAACTCTGCTCTGTGTAACGATCCTTCTGTACCTTAGTTTTCAACCTCTGCTCTCTGCAACGATCCTTCTGCACCCAAGTCTCCAAACTCTGTTCTCTGCAGCAGTCATTCTGCATCCCACGCTAAAAACTCTGCTCTCTGTAACTGTCCTTCTGCACCCCAGTCTCCAAACTCTACTTTCTTTATCAGTTATTCTGAACCCCGTCTATAACCTCTGCTCTCTGTAACAGTCCATCTACACCCCAGTCTCCAACCTCTGCTCTCTGCAACCATCCTTCTGCATCCCAGTCTCTAACGTCTGCTCTCTGCAAGATCCTTCTGCAACCCATTCTCCATACTTTTCTCTCTCTAATAGTCATACTGCACGTCAGTCTCAAACCTCATCTCTGTGCAACGGCCCTTGTGCACCTCAGTATCCAACCTCTGTTCTCTGCAGCTGTCCTTTTGCACCCCAGGCTACAAACTCTGCTCTCTGTAACAGTCCATCTGCACCCCAGTCTCCAAATTCTACTTTCTGTATCAGTTATTCTGCACCCCAGTCTAAAAACTTTGCTGTCTGTAACATTCCTTCTGCACCACAGTCTCCAACTTCTGCTCTCTGCAACAGTCCATCTGCACCCCAGTCTTCAAACTCTGCTCTTTGCAAACGTCTTATTATACCCCAGTATGCAACATCTGCTCTCTGAATCGATCTTTCTGCATCCCAGTCTCCAACGTCTGCTCTCTGGAACAGTCCTTCTACACCCCAGTCTCCAAACTCTGCTCTCTGCTACAGTCCTTCTGCACCCAAGTCTCCAACCTCTGCTCTCTGCAGCATTACTTCTGCACCCAAGTCTCCAACATGTGCTTTTTGTAACAGGTTTTCTGCAACCCTGTCTCTAAACTCTGCACTCTGTAACAGGCCTTCTGCACCCCAGTCTCCAACCTCTTCTCTCTGCTACGATCCTTCTGCATCCCAGTCTCCAACGTCTGCTCTCTGTAATATCCTTCTGCACCCCGTTCTCAAAACTTTGCTCTCTGTAACAGTCATTCTGCACGTCAGTCTTCAACCTCAACTCTCTGCAACGGCCCTTGTGCACCCCAGTATCCAACCTCTGTTCTCTGCAGCTGTCCTTCTGCACCCCAGGCTACACACTCTGCTCTCAGTAACAGTCTTTCTGTACCCCAGTCCCCAAACACTACTTTCGGTTTCGGTTATTCTGCACCCCAGTCTAAAACTTCTGCTCTTTGTAACAGTCCTTCTGAACCTCAGTCTCCAAACTCTGCTCTCTGCAACAGTCCTTCTGCACCCAAGTCTCCAAACTCTGCTCTCTGCAACCGTCTTATTATACCCCAGTATCCAACATCTTCTCTTTGCAATGATCCTTCTGCATCCCAGTCTCCAACGTGTGCTATCTGCAACAGTCCTTTTAAACCCCAGTCTGCAAACTCTCCTCTCTACTACAGTCCTTCTGCACCCCAGTTTCCAACCTCTGCTCTCTGCAACATTTCTATTGCACCCCAGTTTCCAACCTGTGCTCTCTTAAACTATCCTACTGAACCCCGGTCTCCAAACTCTGCTCTCTGTACAGATCCTTCTGCAACTCAGTCTCCAACCTCTGCTCTCTGCATTGATCCTTCTGCATCCCAGTCTCCCACATCTGCTCTCTGCAAAGGTCCTTCTGCACCCCAGTCTCCAAACTTTGCTCTCTGTAACAGTCCTTCTCTACGGCAATCTCCAATCTTATCTCTATAACGGTCCTTCTGCACACCAATTTCCAACCTCTGCTCTCTGTAACAGTCTTTCTCAGCCTCAATCTGAAAATTCTGCTCTCTCCAACAATCCTTCTAAACCCCAGACTCCAAACTTTGCTATCTGTAACAATCCTTCTGCACCCCAGTCTCCAACATCTGCTATCTGTAACAGGTTTTCTGCAACCCAGTCTCCAAATCTGCTCTCTGTAATAGGCCTTCTGCACCCCAGTCTTCAAACTCTGCTCTCTTCAAAAGTCCTTCTACACCCCAGTCTCCAACCTCTGCTCTCTGCAACGATCATTCTGCATCCCAGTCTCCAAAGTCTTCTCTCTGTAAGATCCTTCTGCACCCCGTTCTCCAAACGTTGCTCTCTGTAACAGTCATTCTGCAGCTCAGTCTCCAACCTATGCTCTCTGCAACAGTCCTTCTGCACCCCATTCTCCAACCTCTGCTCTTTGCAAACGTCTTATTATACCCCAGTATCCAACATCTGATCTCTGCAACGATTTTCCTGCATCCCAGTCTCCAACTGCTCTCTGCAACAGTCCTTATACACCCCAATCTCCAACCTCTGCAACAGTCCTTATACACCCCAATCTCCACCCCGTTCTCCAAACGTTGCTCTCTGTAACAGTCCTTATACACTCCAATCTCCAACCTCTGCTCTCTGCTACAGTCTTTCTGCACCCCAGTCTCGAACCTCTGCTCTCTGCAACATTTCTTCTGAACCCCAGTCTCCAACCTGTGCTCTCTGAAACTATCCTACTGCACCCCGGTCTCCAAACTCTGCTCTCAGTAGCGATCATTCTGCACCTCAGTCTCCAAACTCTGCTCTCTGCAAGGATCCTTCTGCATCCCAGTCTCCAACCTCTGCTCTCTGCAACAGTATTTATGAACCCCAGTCTCCAAGCTCTGCTCTCTGGAAAAGTCCTTCAGCACCTCATGTCCAAACTCTTCTTTCTGTAACAGGCCTTCTGCACCACAGTCTCCAACGTCTGCTTTCTGTAACAGTTCTTCTGAACCTTAATCTCCAAACTCTGCTCTCTGTAACACTCCTTCTGCACCCCAGTCTCCATCCTCTGCTCTCTGTAAGAATCCTTTGCCACCACTGTCTCCAACCTCTCCTCTCTGTAAAAGTCCTTCTGCACCTCAGCATCCAACCTCTGTAATCTGTAACGATCCTTCTGCACCCCAGTCTCCAAACTCTGCTTTCTGTATCAGTCCTTTTGCACCCAAGTCTTCAAACTCTGCTCTCTGCACCATTTCTTCTGCACACCAGTCTTAACCTGTGCTCTCTGTAACAGTCCTACTGCACCCCAGTCTCGAACATCTGCTCTCTGAACGATCCTTTTTCTACCCAGTCTCCAAACTCTGTTCTCTCTAAAAGTCCTTCTGCATCTCAGTCCCCATCCTTTGCTTTATGTAATTGTCCTTCTGCACACCAGTCTCCAATCTTTGCTCTCTGTAACAATCCTTCTGCATCTCTGTCTCCAAAGTCTGCTCTCTGTAACAGTCATTCTGCACCCCAGTCTCAAAACTCTGCTCTCTGTAACAGTCCTTCTGTACCGCAGTCTCCAAAGTCTTCTCTCTATAACGGTACTTCTGCACCCCAATTGCCAACCTCTGCTTTCTGAAACCGTCCTTCTGCAACTGAGACTCCTACCACTGCTCTCTGTAACAGTCCTTCTAAGCATCAGTCTGAAACCTCTGCTCTCTGCAACAATCCTTCTAAACCCCAGTCTCCAAACTGTGCTATCTCTAACAATCCTTCTGCACCCCAGTCTCCAACACCTACTCTCTGTAACAGGTCTTCTGCAACTCAGTCTATAAAGTCTGCACTCTGTAACAGGCCTTCTGCACCCCAGTCTCCAACTTTTTCTCTCTGGAACGATTCTTCTGCACCTCAGTCTCCAACCTCTGCTCTCTGCAACAGTCCTTCTGCACCACAGTCTCCAAGCTCTGCTCTCTGTAACAGTCCTTCTGCACATCAGTGTCCAAACTCTGCTCTTTGTAAAAATTCTTCCTCACCTCAGTCTCCAAACTCTGCTCTCTGTAACAGACCTTCTGCACCCCATTCTCCAACCTATTCTCTCTGTAACAGTTCTTCTGGTTACCAATCTACAAACTCTTCTCTCTGTAACACTTCTTCTGCACCCCAGTCTCTATACTCTGCTCTCTGTAAGAATGTTCTGCCCTCAAGTCTCCAACCGCTCCTCTCTGTAACAGTCCTACTTCACCCCAGTCTCCCAACTCTGCTCTCTGTAATGAACCTTCAGCACCTCAGTCTCCAACCGCTGCTCTCTGTAACAGGCCTTCTGAACCCCATTCTCCAACCTATGCTTTATAGATCAGTCCTTTTGCAAACCAGTTTCTTATCTCTGCTCTCTGTAACAATTTTTCTGCACCTGAGTCTCCAACCTCTGCTCTCCGAAATGGTCCGTCTGCACCCCAGTCTCCAAACTCTGTTCTCTGCATCAGTTTTTCTGCAGACCAGTATACCACCTCTGCTCTCTGTAACAGTCCTTCTGTACCACAGTCTCAAAACTCTGCTCTCTGTAACGATCTTTCTGCACCCCAGTCTCCAAACTCTGCTCTCTGCAACAGTCCTTCTTCACCCCAGTCTCCAACCTCTGCTGCCTGCAAAAGTCCTTCTACACCCCAGTCTCCAATCTCTGCTATCTGCAACAGTCCCTCTGCACCCCAGTCTCCAACCTCTGCTCTCTGTAACAATGTTTCTGTACCTCAGTCTCCAACCTCTACTCTCTGTAACAGTCCTTCTGCATCTCAGTCTTCAACCTCTGCTCTCTGCAAAAAGTCTTTAAGCACCGATGTCTCAAATTCTGGTCTCTACAACAGTCGTACTACACCCCAGTCTCCAACCTCTGCTATCTGCAACAGTTCTTCTGCACCTTATTCTCCAACCTCTTCTCTCTTCAACGAACCTTCTGCACCCCAGTCTCCAACATCTGCTCTCTGCAACAGTCCTTCTGCACCTCAGTCTGAAAACTCTGCTCTCTTCAAGGATCCTTCTTCACCTCAGTTCCCAAACTCTGATCTCTGCAATGGTCCTTCTGAACCCAAGTATTCAACCTCTGCTCTCTGTAACAATCCTACTGCACCTCAGTCTCCAACATCTGCTCTCTGAAAAAGTCCTCTTGCACCCCAGTCTCTAACATCTGTTCTCTGCAACAGTCCTTCTGCACCTCAGTCTGAAAACTCTGCTCTCTGAAACGAATCTTGTGCACCCTGTCTCTAAACTCTGCACCTTGAAACAGTCTTTCTCCACCCCAGTCTCCAACCTCCGCTCTCCATAACAGTCCTCCTGTAGTGCAGTCTCTAAAATCTTCTCTCTCTTACGGTCCTACTGCACCCCAGTCTCTAACCCCTGCTTTCTGTATCAGTCATTCTGCATCCCTGTCTCCAACCTCTGCTCTCTGTAATAGTCCTTCTGCACCTAAGTCTCCAAACTCTGCTGTCTGCAACAGTCGTTCTGGACCCAAATCTCAAACTTCTGCTCCCTGCAACAGTCCTTCTGCACCTCAGTCTCTAACCTCTACTCTCTCTAACAGTCCTTCTGCACCTCAGTCTCCAACATTTGCTCTTTGTAAGATTCTTCTGCAACCTAGTATCCAAACTGTGCCCTCTGTAAAAATCCTTCTGAACCCCTTCTCCAAACTCTGTTCTCTGTAACAGTCCTTCTGCACACCAGTCTCAATACTCTGCTTTCCACAAAGATCCTTCTGCACCCCAGTCTCCTTCCTCTGCGCTCTGCAACAGTCCTTCTCCACCCCAGTCTCCAACCTCTGCTCTCTGTAACAGTCCTCCTGTAGTGCACTCTCAAAAATCTGCTCTATGTAACGGATTTTCTGCACCCAAGTCTCCAATCTCTGCTCTCTGTAACACTTTTTCTGTACCTCAGTCTCCAAACTCTGCTCTCTGCAACTGTCCTTCTGCATCTCAGTCTGAAATCTTTATTCTCTGCAAGGACCCTTCTGCACCTAGGTCTCAAAACTCTGCTCTCTGTAACAGTCCTTCTGCACCCCAGTCTCCAACCTCTGCTCTCTGTAACAGGCCTTTTGCACCCCATTATCAAACTTCTTCTCGCTGTAATAGTGCTTCTTCACCTCAGTCTACAAACTGTGCTCTCTGCAACAGTCCGTCTGCACCCCAGTCTCCAAACTCTGCTTACTCTATCACTCCATCTGCACCACAATTTCCAACATCTGCTCTCTCTAAGAGTCTTTCTGCACCTCAGTCTACAAACTCTGCTCTCTGCAACAGTCCGTCTGCACACAAATCTCCAACATCTGCTTTCTGCAACTGTCCTTCTGCCCCAAATCTCCAACCTCTGCCTCTGTAACAGTCCTAATGTAACCCAGTATCCAACCTCTGGTCTCTGCAACAGTCATTTTGCACCCCAATGTGAACCTGTGCTAATGGCTACAGTCCTTATACACCCCAGTGTTCAGCCTCTGCTCTCTGCAACAGTCCCTCTGCAACCCAGTCTCCAACATCTGCTCTCTGTAACATTTTTTCTGCACCTCAGTGTTCAACCTCTGCTCTCTGCAATAGTCTTTCTGTACCTCAGTCTCCAAAAACTTCTCTCTGTAAATGTACTTCTGAAAACCTTGTCAAAACTCTGCTGTCCGTAACAGGCCTTCTGAACCCAGGTCTCCAACCTCTGTTCTTTCTAACAATCCTTCTGCACCATGGTCTCAAATTTTTACTCTCTACAACGATCCTTCTGCACCCCAGTGTCCAAACTCTGCTCTCTGTAACAGTCCTGCTACACCTCGGTCTACAACCTCTGCTCTTTGTAAGTTCCATTTGCAACCTTGTCTAAAAACTCTGCTCACTATAGGAGTTCTTCTGCACCCCAGTCTCCAACCTCTGCTCTCTGTAACAGGCCTTTTGCACCCAAATCTTCCACCTCTTCTCTCTGTAACAGTCCTTTTGAACCTCAGTATCCAACTTCTGCTCTCTGCAACAGTCCTTTTGCACCTCAGTCCTCAAACTCAGCTCTCTGCATCGGTCCTTCTGCACCTCAGTCTCATAACTCTACTCTCTGTAACACTCCGTCTGCACCCCAGTCTCCAAACTCTGCTTAGTGTATCACTCCATCTGCACCACAATTTCCAACATCTGCTCTCTGTAAGAGTATTTCTGCAACTCAGTCTCCAACCTCTGATCTCTGCAACAGTCCTTCTGCAACTCAGTCTCCAAATTCTGCTCTCTGTTAGATCCTTCTGCACCCCTTTATTTAACCTCTGCTCTCTGAAACTGTCTTTCTGAATCCGAGTCTCCATACTCTGCTCTCTGTAACAGGACTTCCGCACCTCAATCTCCAACCTCTGCTCTCTGCAACATTCCTTCTGCACCCAAGTCTCCAACCTCTTTTCTCTGTAACAGTTCTTCTGCAATCCAGTCTCAAACCTCTGCTCTCTACGACGATCTTTCTTCACCCCAGTCTCCAACTTCTACTCTCTGCAACAGTCCTCCTGCACCTGTGTCTTCAAAAACTGCTCTCTGCAACAGTCCTTCTGCACCTCAGTCTTACACCTCTGCTCTCTTCATGATCCTTCTGCACTCCAGACTCCAAACACTGCTCTCTGTAATAGTCCACCTGCACCTCAGTCTTCAACCTCTGCTCTCTGTAAGATCCTTCAGCAACCCAGTCTCCAAACTCTGCTCTCTAAAACTGTCCTTCTGCACCCCAATCTCCAACCTTTCCTCTTTGTAACAGGCCTTCTGCACGCCAGTCTCCAAACTCTTCTCTCTGTAGCAGGCCTTCGACACCCCAGTCTCCAATATCTGCTCTCGGCAACGATCCTTCTGCACCAAGTCTCAAACCTCTGCTCTCTGCAGTGATCCTACTGCACCTCAGTCTCAAACCTCTAATCTCTTCAACTGTCCTTCTGCACCTCAGTATCCAAATTTTGCTCTCTGTAAGATCCTTCTGAACCCCTGTATCCAACCTCTGCTCTCTGTAACAGTCCTTCTGCATCCGAGTCTCCAAACTCTGCTCTCTGCAACAGTACTTCTGTGCCCCAGTCTCCAACATCTGCTTTCTTAAACAGTTCTTCTGCACCTCAGTCTCAAAACCATGCTTTCTGCAACGACACTTCTGGACCCCAGTCTCCAACCTCTGCTCTCTGTAATAGTCTTTCAGCACCTCAGTCTCCCAACTCTGCTCTCTGTAAGATTCTTCTGCCACCCAGTCTTTAAACTCTGCACTCTGTAACAGTCCTTTTGCACAACAGTCTTCAACCTCTGCTCTCTGTAACAGACATTCTGCACCTCTGTCTCCAACCTCTTCTCTCTGCAACGATTCTTCTCCACCCCAGTCTCCAACATCTGTTCTCTGCAACACTCCTTTTGAACCCCAGTCTCCAAACTCTGCTCTCTGTAAGATTCATCTGAACCCCAGTCTCCAAACTCTATTCTCTGTAACAGTCCTTCTGCACCCCAGTCTCTAAACTCTGCTCTCTCTAACAGTCTTTCTGCACCTCAGTCTTCAAACTCTGCTCTGTGTAACAGTCCTTCTGCACCCCAGTTTCTAAAATTTCCTCTCTTGAACGATCCTTCTGGAACCCAGTCTCCAATGTATGCTCTTTGCAACAGTCCTTCTGCACCACAGTCTCAAACCTCTGCTCTCTTTAAGATCTTGCTGCACTCCAGTTACCAAACTCTGCTCTGTGTAACATTCCTTCTCCACCCCAGTCTCCAACCTCTGTCCTCTGCAACAGTTTTTCTGCTCCCCAGACTCAGAGATCTACTCTCTGTAACAGTCCTTCTGTACCACAGTCTCAAACCTCTGCTCTTTGTAACAATCCTTCTACACCCCAGTCTCCATCTCTGCTTTCTGTATCAGTCTGTCTGAACCACAGTCTCCAAACTCTGTTCTCTGTATCTATCCTTCTGCACCTCAGTCTCCAACCTCTGCTCTCGGTAACAGACCTGTACCGCAGTCTCCAAACTCTGCTCTGTGTAGTGGTCCTTCTGCAGCCCAATTTCGAAACTCTGCTTTCTGTAACAGTCCTTCTGCACCTGAGTCTCCAAACTCTCCTCTCTGTAACAGTCCTTCTACACCTCTGTCTTCAAACTCTGCTCTCTGTAACAGTCCACCTGAACCTCAGTCTCCAACCTTTGCTCTCTGTAAGATCCTTCCGCAACCCAGTCTCCAAACATTGCTCTGTATAACAGTCCTTCTGCACCCCAGTCTCCAAACTCTCCTCTCTGTAACTGGCCTTCTGCACGCCAGTCTCAAAACTCTGCTCTCTGCAATGATCCTACTGCACCCTAGTCTCCAAACTCTGATCTCAACAATATTCCTTCTGCACCACAGTCTCTAAATTCTGCTCTCTGTATGATCTTTCTGCACCCCTTTCTTCTAGCTCTGCTCTATGTAACAAGATTTCTGCACCTCAGTCTCCAATCTCTGCTCTTTGCAACAGTCCTTCTGCACCACAGTCTCCAAACTCTGCCCTCTGTAAGAACCTTCTGCATTTCTGTTTCCAAATTCTTCTCTCTGTAACATTCCTTCTTCACCCCAGTATTTAACCTCTGCTTTCTGCAAGTATTCTGCGGAACCCCAGTCTCCAAACTTTGTCCTCTTTAACAGTCCTTCTGCTCCCCAGTCTCCAACATATGCTCTCTTTAACGGTCTTTATTAACCCTAGTCTCAAACCTCTGCTCTCTATATCTATCCATCTGCACCTCAGTCTCCAACCTGTGCTCTCTGTAACATTCCTTCTGCACCCCCCGTCTCCAAACTCTGCTCTCTGTAACAGTTTTTCTATACCGAAGTTTCCAAACTCTGGTCTCTGTAACGGTCCTTCTGCACCCCAATTTTCAACCTCTGCTTTCTGTAACAGTCCTTCTGCACCTCAGTCTCCAAACTCTGCTCTCAGAAACAGTCCTTCTACACCTCAGTCTCCAAACTCTGCTCTCTGTAACAGTCCTTCTGATCCTCAGTCTGACACCTCTGCTCTCTGCACGATCCTTCTGCACCCCAGTCTTCAAACACTGCTCTCTGTAAAAGTCCACCTGCACCTGAGTCTCCAAACTCTCCTCTCTGTAACATGCCTTCTCCAAGCCAGTCTCCAAACTCTTCTCTCTGTAGAAGACCTTCTGCACCCCAGTCTCAAAAATCTGCTCTCTGCAACGATTCTTCTTCACCTCAGTCTCCAACATCAGCTCTCTGCAATGATCAAACTGCACCCAACTTCCCAACCTCTGATCTTTGCACAGTCCTTCTGCACCTTAGTCTCCAAATTCTGATGTCTGTAAGATTCTTCTGCACCCCTGTATCCAAACTCTGCTCTCTGTAACAGTCCTTCTGCACCTCAGTCTCCTACCTCTGCTCTCTCTAACAGTCCTTCTGCACATCAGTCTCCTAACTCTGCTCTCTGTAAGATCCTTTTGAAATCAAGTCTTTAAACTCTGCACTCTGTAAGAGTCCTTCTGCACAACAGTCTCAAAGCTTTTCTCTCTGCAACGATTCTTCTCCACCCCAGTCTACAACTTCTGCTCTCTGCAACAGTCCTGCCACACACCAGTCTCCAAACTCTTCTCCTGTAACACTCCTTCTTTACCCCAGTCTCAAAACTCTGCTCTCTGCAACGATCTTTCTTGACCCCAGTCTCCAATGTCTGCTCTCTGCAAAAGTTCTTCTGCACCACAGTCTCCAACCTCTGCTCTCTGTAAGATCTATCTGCACTCCAGTTTCCAAACTCTGCTCTCTGTAACATTCCTTCTCCAACCCAGTCTCCAACCTTTGTCCTCTGCAACAGTCTTTCTACTCCCCAGTGTCGAACATCTGCTCTCAGTAACAGTCCTTCTGTACCGCAGTTTCCAACCTCTGCTCTTTGTAACAGTCCTTCTACACCCCAGTATCCAACCTCTTCTTTCTATATCAGTCTGTCTGAACCCCAGTCTTTAACGTCTGTTCTCTGTATCTATCCTTCTGCACTTCAGTCTCCAACCTATGCTCTATGTAAGAGTCCTTCTGCACCCCAGTCTCCAACATCTGCTCTGGATAACAGTCCTATACCACAGTCTTCAATATCTACTCTCTGTAAAAATCCTTCTGCAGCCCAATTTCAAAACTCTGCTTCCTGTAACAGTCCTTCTGCACCCCAGTCTCCAAACTCTGCTTTCTGTATCAGTCTTTCTGAACGCCAGTCTCCAACCTCTGCTTTCTGTATCAGTCTTTCTGAACGCCAGTCTCCAACCTCTGTTCTCTGTATCTATCCTTCTGCACCTCATTCTCCAACCTCTTCTCTATGCAACAGTCCATCTATACTGGAGTCTTAATTCCTGCTCTCTGTAAAGGTCTTTCTGCAGCGCAGACTCCATATTCTGCTTTCTGTATCAGTTTTTCTGCACAATTGTTACCAAATTATGCTCTCCCTAAGAGTCTTTCTGCACCTCAGTATCCAACCGCTGCTCTCTGCAACAGTCCTGCTGCACACCAGTCTCCAAACTCTGCTCTCTGAAACAGTCCTTCTGCATTCCAGTCTCCAACGTCTTCTCTCTGCAACAGTCCTTCTGCACCCCAGTGTGCAAACTCTGCTCTCTGTAACAATCCTTCTGCCCCTCAGTCTCCAAACTCTGCTCTATCGAACAAATCTTCTGCACGTCAGTCTCCAAACTCTGCTCTCTGCAACAGTCCTTCTGCACTCCAGTCTCCAAACTCTGCTCTCTTCAACAGTCCTTCTGCAAAAAAGTATCAAACTTCTGCTCTCTGTAAGATCCTTCTGCATTCTAGCATCCAAACTCTGCTCTCTGTAACATTCCTTCTCCACGCCATTCTTTAACCTCTGCTTTCTGCAAATGTCCTGCAACACCCCAGTCTCCAACCTCTGTCCTCTGCAACAGTCTTTCTGCTTCCCATTCTCCAACCTCTGCTCTCTGCAAAAGTCCTTCTGCACCCCAGTCTCCAAACTCTGCTCTGTATAACAATCCTTCTGCATCTCAGACTCCAATCTCTGTTCTTTGCAACTGTCCTTCTGCACCTCAGTCTCCAACCTCCACTCTCTGTAACAGTCCTTCTGCACTTCACTCTCCAACCTCTGCTCTCTGCAACAGTCCTTCTGTACCACAGTCTTCAACCTCTGTTCTCTGTAACAGTCCTTCTTCATCCCAGTCTCCAAACTCTGATTTCTGTATCAGTCCTTTAAACCCCAGTCTCAAACCTCTGCTCTCTGTATCTATCCTTCTGCACCTCAGTCTTCAACCTCTGCTATCTGTTACAGTTTTTCTATACCGAAGTCTCCAAACTCTGGTCTTTTTACGGTTTTTTTTCACCCCAATTTCCAACCACTTCTTTATGTAACAGTTCTTCTGCACCTCAGTCTCCAAACTCTACTCTCTGTAACAGTCCTTCTACACTTCAGTCTCCAACCTCTGCTCTTTGTAACAGTCCATCTGCACCTCAGTCTGACACCTCTGCTCTCTGCACGATCTTTCTTCACCTGGGTCTCCAAACAGTACTCTCTGTAACAGTCCACCTGCACCTCAGTCTCCAACCTCTGTTCTCTGTAAGATCCTTCAGGAACTCGGTCTCCAAACTCTGCTCTCTATAACAGTGCTTCTGCACCCAAGTCTCCAACCTATCCTCTCTGTTACAGGCCTTCCGAATGCCAGTCTCCAAACTCTCCTCTCTGTAGCAGGCCTTCTTCACCCCAGTCTTAAAAATCTGCTCTCTGCAACAATCCTTCTGCACCCCATTCTCCAAACTCTGTTCTCTGCAACGGTCCTTCTGCACCTCAGTCTCCAACCTCTATTCTCTGTAACAGTCCTTCTGCACTTCACTCTTCAACCTCTGCTCTCTCTAGAATCCTTCTATAACCCAGTCTCAAACCTCTGCTCTCTGTATCTATTATTCTGCACCTCAGTCTCCAACCTCTGCTCTCTGTTACAATTTTTCTATATGGAAGTCTCCAAACTCTGGTCTCTGTTACGGTCCTTCTGCACCCCAATTTCCAACCACTTCTTTCTGTAACAGTCTTTCTTCACCTCAGTCTCCAAACTCTGCTCTCTGTAACAGTCATTCAACACTTCAGTCTCCAAACTCTGCTCTCTGTAACAGTCCTTCTGCACCTCAGTCTGACACCTCTGCTCTATGCACAATTCTTCTGAACCCCAGTCTCCAAACACTGTTCTCTATATCAGTCCTTCTGAAAACCAGTCTCAAAACTCTGCTCTCTGTATCTATCCTTCTGAACCTCAGTCTCCAACCTGTGCTCTCTGTAACATTCCTTCCACACCCCAGTCTCCAACCTCTGCTCTCTGTAACAGTTTTTCTATACCACAGTCTCCAAACTCTGGTCTTTGTTACGATCCTTCTGCACCCCAATTTCCAAACTCTGCTTTCTGTAACAGTCCTTCTGCACCTCAGTCTCCAAACTCTGCTCTTTCTAACAGTACTTCTACACCTCTGTCTCCAAACTCTGCTCTCTGTAACAGTACTTCTGCACCTCAGTCTGACACCTCTCTTTTCTGCATGGTCCTTCTGCACTTCAGTCTCCAACCACTGCTCTCTGTAACAGTCCACCTGCACCTCAGTCTCCAACCTCTTCTCTCTTTAAGATCGTTCAGCAACCCAGTCTCCAAACTCTTCTCTTTATAACAGTCCTTCTGCACCCCAGTCTCCAACCGATCCTGTCTGTAACAGGCCTTCTGGAAGCCAGTCTCCCAACTCTGTTCTTTGTAGCAGGCCTTCTGAACCCCAGTCTCCAAACTCTGCTCTCTATAACAGTCCTTCTGCACCCCAGTCTCCAACCTCTCCTCTCTGTAACAGGCCTTCTGGACGCAAGTCTCACAACTCTGCTCTCTGTAGCAGTCCTTCTGCATCCCAGTCTCCATCATGTGGTCTCTGCAACGATCCTTCTGCACCCCAGTCTCCAACCTCTGATCTCTGCAACAGTTCATCTGCACCTCAGTCTCCAAATTCTGCTCTCTGTAAGATGCTTCTGCAACCCTGTATCCAACCTCTGCTCTCTGTAACAGTCCTTCTGCACGTGAGTCTCCAACAACTGCTCTCTGCAACAGTCATTCTGCATTTTAGTCTTAAAACTCTCCTCTCTGCAACGACCCTTCTGCACCCCAGGCTCCAACCTTGGCTCTCTGTAACAGTCCTTCTGCACTTTAGTCTCCCAACTCTGCTCTCTGCAAGATTTTTCTGCAACCCAGTCTTTAAACTCTGCACTTTGTACCTGTCCTTCTGCACAACAGTCTCCAACTTCTGCTCTTTGTAACAGGACTTCTGCAACCCAGTCTCAAAACTCTGCTCTCTGTAACAGGCTTTCTGCACCCCAGTCTAAAACCTCTTTTCTCGGCAACGATTCTTCTCCACCCCAGTCTCCAACATCTGCTGTCTGCAACAGTCGTTTTTAACCCCAGTCTCCAAACTCTGCTCTTTGTAAGATCAATCTGAACCCCAGTCTCCAACCTATGCTCTTTGTAACAGTCCTTCTACACCCAAATCTCCAAACTCTGCTTTCTGTAACAGTCCTTCTGCACCTCAGTCTCCAACCTCTGCTCTCTGTAACAGTCCTTCTGCACCCCAGTCTCTAAAATCTGCTCTCTGCAACATTCCTTCTGCACCCCAGTCTTCAACATCTGCTCTCTGCAACACTACTTCTGCAGCCCAGTCTCCAAACTTCACTCTCTGCAACAATGCTTCTGGACCCCAGTCTCCAACCTCTGCTCTCAGTAACAGTCCTTCTGCACCACAGTCTCCAACCTCTGCTCTCTATAAGTTCATTCTGCACTCTAGTTTTCAAACTCTGCTCTCTATAACATTCCTTCTCCACCCCAGTCTCCAAACTATGTCCTCTGCAACAGTTTTTCTGCTCCCCAGACTCAGAGATCTGCTCTCTGTAACAGTTCTTCTGTTTCACAGTCTCCAACCTCTGCTCTTTGTAAAGTTCTTTCTACACCCCAGTCTCCAACCTCTGCTTTCTGTATCAGTCTGCCTAAACCCCAGTCTCTAAAATCTGTTCCCTGTATCTATCCTTTGCACCTCAGTCTCCAACCTATGCTCTATGTAAGCGTGCTTCTGCACTCCAGTCTCCAACCTCTGCTCTAGATAACAGTCCTATACCACAGTCTCCAAACTCTGCTCTCTGTAACAGTCCTTCTACACCCCAGTCTCCAATCACTGCTCTCTGTAAAAATCCACCTGTACCTCAGTCTCAAACCTCTGCTCCCCACGATTTTTCTGCACCCCAGTCTCCAACCACTGCTCTCTGTAACAGTCCACCTGCAGCTCAGTCTCCAACCTCTGGTCTCTGTAAGATCCTTCAGCAACACTGTCTCCAAACACTGCTCTCTATCACAGTCCTTCTGAAACCCAGTCTGCAAACTCTGCTCTCTGTAACAGTCCTTCTGCTCCTCAGTCTCCAACCTCTGTTCTCTGCAACAGCCTTCTGCACCCCAGTCTGCAAACTATGGTCTCTGCAACGATCTTTCTGGACCCCAGTCTACAACGTCTGCTCTCTGCAACAGTCCTTCTGCACCACAGTCTCCAACCTCTGCTCTATGTAAGATCTTTCTGCACTCCAGTTTCCGAACTCTGCTCTTCTAACATTACTTCTCCAACCTAGTCGCCAAACTCTGCTTTCTACAAGGGTCCTGCGGCACCCCAGTCTCCAAACTCTGTCCTCTGCAACAGTCCTTCTGCTCCCCAGTCTTTAATATCTGCTCTCAGTAACAGTCCTTCTGTACCGCATTCACCAATCACTGCTCTCTGTAACGGTCCTTCTGCAACCCAGTCTCCAACCTCTTCTTTCTGTATCAGTCCTTCTGAACCCCATTCTCCAACCTCTGCTCTCTGTGTCTATCTTTCTTCACCTCAGTCTCAAACCTGTGCTTTCTGAAACAGTCCTTCTGTAACCAAGTCTCCCAACTCTGATCTCTATAACAGTCCTTCTATACCATAGTCTCTAACCTCTGCTCTCTGTAACGGTCCTTCTGCACCCCAATTTCCAACCTCTGCTTTCTGTAACAGTCTTTCTGCACCTCAGTCTTTAAACTCTGCTCTCCGTAACAGTCCTTCTATACCTCAATCTCCAACCTCTGCTCTCTGTAACAGTACCTCTGCACCTCAGTCTGAAACCTCTCCTCTCCACGATCCTACTGCACCCCAGTCTCAAACCACTGCTCTCTGTAACAGTCCACCTGCACCTTAGTCTCAAACCTCTGCTCTCTATAAGATTCTTAAGCAACCCTTTCTTCATAATCTGCTCTCTGTACCAGTCCTTCTGCACCCCAGTCTCCAACCTCTCTTCTCTGTAACAGGCCTTCTGCAAGCCAGTCTCCAAATCTGCTCTCTTATGCAGGCCTTCTGCACGCAAGTCTCCAAACTCTGCTCTCTGGAACGATCCTTCTGCACCCCAGTCTTTAACCTCTGCTCTCTGCTATGATCCTACTGCACCCCAGTTTTCAATCTCTGATCTCTACAACAGTTCTTCTGCACCTCAGTCTCCAAATTCTGCTCTCTGTAAGATCCTTCTGCACCACTGTCTCCACCTTCTGCTCTCTGTAACTTTCTTTCTTCACCCCAGTCTTCAACCTCTTCTTTCTGTATCAGTCCTTCTGTATCCCAGTCTCCAACCTCTGCTCTCTGTGTCTATCCTTCTTCACCTCAGTCTGCAACCTGTGCTTTCTGTAACATTCCTTCTGCACCCAAGTCTCCCACCTCTGCTCTCTGTACCAGTCCTTCTATACCGTAGTCTCCAACCTCTGCTCTCTGTAACGGTCCTTTTGCACCCCAATTTCCAACCTCTGCTTTCTGTAACAGTCCTTCTGCACCTCAGTCTCCAAACTCTGCTCTCCATAACAGTCCTTCTACACCTCAATCTCCAACCTCTGCTATCTGTAACAGTACTTCTGCACCTCAGTCTGAAACCTCTCCTCTCCACGATTTTTCTGCACCCCAGTCTCCAACCACTGCTTTCTTTAACAGTCCACCTGCACCTTAGTCTCCAAACTCTGCTCTCTGTAAGATCCTTCAGCAACCCTTTCTTCAAAATCTGCTCTCTGTTCCAGTCCTTCTGCACGCAAGTCTCCAAACTCTGCTCTCTGGAACGATCCTTCTGCACCCAGTCTTTAACCTCTGCTCTCTGCAATGATCCTACTGCACACTAGTCTCCAACCAATGATCTCTACAACAGTCCTTCTGCACCTCAGTGTTCAAATCCTGCTCTTTGTAAGATCTTTCTGCACCGCTGTCTTATACCTCTGCTCTCAGTAACAGTCCTTCTTCACCCAGTCTCCAACCTCTGCTCTCCACAACAGTTCTTCTGCACCACAGTCTCCAAACTCTGCTCTCTCCAACAGTCCTTTGGCACCCTAGTTACCAGCATCAGCTCTCTATTACAGTCTTTCTCCACCCCAGTCTCCAACCTC
The DNA here is from genome assembly GCF_052094955.1 of Ictidomys tridecemlineatus. Taxonomy (NCBI): domain Eukaryota; kingdom Metazoa; phylum Chordata; class Mammalia; order Rodentia; family Sciuridae; genus Ictidomys; species Ictidomys tridecemlineatus. The sequence continues at coordinate 205,568 of NW_027522656.1, forward strand.
TGCTCTCTGTAACAGTCCTCCTGTACGGCAGAATTCAACATCTGCTCTCTGTAACGGTCTTTCTGCACTCCAGACTCAAATTTCTGCTTTTTGTATCAGTCTCCCATCTCTGCTCCTATAACAGTCCTTCTGCACCCCAGTCTCCAAAGTCCGCTATCTGCAACAGTCCTTCTGCACCCCAGTCTCCAAACTCTGCTCTCTGTAACAATCCTTCTGCACCTCAGTCTCCAAACTGTGTACTCTGCAACGTTACTTCTCCACCTCAGTCTCCAAAATCTACTCTCTGTAACAGTCTTTCTTTACCTGATACTTGAACCTCTGCTCTCTGTAAGATCCTTCTCCAACCTAGTCTCCAAACTCTGCTCTCTGTAACAGTCCTTCAGCACACCAGTCTCCAACCTTTGCTCTCTGAACCGATCTTTCTTCACCCTAGTCTCCAACCTCTGCTCTCTGCAACAGTCCTTCTGCACACCAGTCTTCAAAATCTGCTCTCTGCAACAGTCATTCAGCAACTCAGTCTAAAATCTTTGCTCTCTGCAAGGATCCTTCTGCAACTCAGTCTCCTACCTCTGCTCTCTTTAAGACCCTTCTGAAACCCAGTCTCCATTCTCTGCTCCCTGTAAAAGTCTTTCTGCAGAATAGTTTTCAACCTCCGCTATTTGTAACAGGAATTTTACAACCCAGTCTCGAACCTCTGCTCTCTGTAACAGGTCTTCAGAACCCCAGTCTCCAACCTCTTCTCTCTGCAATGATTTTTCTCCACCCCAGTCTCCAACCTCTGCTCTCGGTAACAGTCCTGCACCCTACTCACCAAACACTGCTCTGTGTAAGATCCTTATGCACTAGAGTCTCCAACCTCTTCTCTCTGCAACGCGATTTTTTTTCGATCCCAGTCTCCAAAATCTGCTCTCTGCACATTCCTTTTGCACCCCAGTCTCTAAACTCTGTTCTCTGTAAGATCCATCTGAACCCCAGTCTCCAAACTCTGCTCTCTATAACAGTCCTTCTCCACACCAGTCTCCAAACTCTGTTCTCTGTAACTTTCCTTCTGCACCTCAGTCTCGAAACTCTGCTCTCTGTAACAGTCCATCTGCACCTCAGTCTCTAAAATCTTCTCTCTGCAACGATCATTCTGGACCTCAGTCTCCAACTTCTGCTCTGTGCAACAGTCCTTCTTTACCACAGTCTCCAACCTCTGCTCTCTGTAAGATCCATCTGCACGCCAGTTTCTAAACTCTGCTTTCTTATCATTCCTTCTCCACCCCACTCTCCAACTTCTGTCCTCTGCAACAGTCCTTCTGCTCGCCAGTCTCCGAGATCTGCTCTGTGTAACAGTCCTCCTCTACCGCAGTCTCCAACCTCTGCTCTCTGGAAACGTCCGTCTACACCCCAATTTTCAACCTCTGTTTTCTGTAACAGTCCTTCTGAACCTCAGTCTCAAAACTCTGCTCTCTGTAACACTCCTTCTACACCTCAGTCTCCAACCTCTGCTCTCTGTAACACTCCTTCTGCACCCCAGTCTCCAACCTCTGCTATTGGTAAGAGTTCTATACCACAGTCTTAAACCTCTGCTCTCTTTAATGGTCCTTCTGCATCCCAATTTCTAAACTCTGCTTCCTGTAACAGTCCTTCTGCACATAAATCTCCAAACTCTACTCTTCATAACAGTCCTTCTACACCCCAGTCTTCTACCTCTGTTCTCTGCAACAGTCCTTCTGCACCCCAGTCTCCAACATATGCTGTCTGCAACAGTCCTTCTGTACCTCAGTCTGAAAACTCTGCTGTCTGGAACGAACCTTCTGCACCCCAGTCTCCTATATCTGCTCTCTTTAAAAGTCCATTTACACCTCAGTCTTCAACCTCTGCTCTATTTAACAGTCCTTTTGCACCCCAGTCTCCAACCTCTGCTCTCCGCAACAGTTCTTCTGCACACCAGTCTCCAAACTGTGCTCTCTGCAACAGTCCTTCCACACCCTAGTTACCAACATCAGCTCTCTTTTACAGTCCTTCTGCACCCCAGTCTCCAACCTCTGCTGTCTGTAACAGTTCTCTTGTACTTCAGAATCTAACCTCTGCTCTCTGTAACGGTCTTTTTGCACCCCAGTCTCCAATGTCTGCTTTCTGTATCAGTCCTTCTGCACAACAGACTCCAACCTGTGCTCTCTATAACAGTTCTTCTGCACCCCACTCTCCAAAATCTGCTATCTGCATCAGTCCTTCTGCAACCCAGTCTTCAACCTCCGCTCTCTGTAACAATCCTTCTGCACTTCAGTCTCCAAACTCTTTACTCTGCAACGTTAATTCTGCACCTCAGTAACCAACATCTACTCTCTGTATCAGTCTTTCTGCATCTGATTCTTCAACCTCTGCTCTATGTAGGATCCTTCTCTAACCCAGTCTCCAACCTCTGCTCTCTGTAACATTCCTTCTGTACCTCAGTCTTTAATCTATGCTCTCTGTATGAGTCTTTCTGCACCCCTGTTTCCAAACTCTGCTCTCTGAAACAGTCATTCTGCACCTCAGTATTCAACAACTGCTTTCTGCAACAGTCCTTCTACACCCCAGTCTCCAAACTCTACTCTCTGGAACAGTCCTTCTATACCCCAGTCTCCATAATC